>NC_067411.1:46844017-47144017 GCF_009764475.1 Pristis pectinata | reverse complement strand
GTTCACAGATGAAGCAAAGATTGGTGGAGCTATTGACAGTATGAAGGGTAGTCTTGGGCTACAGGGTAATATTGATGTGTTGGTGAAATGGGTTGAGAAATTGCAGATGGAGTTTAATCCTGATAAATGTGAGGTGATGCATTTTGGGAGTAATAATGAGGCTTGTATATCTTAAGGAATATTGAAGAATAGAGGGACTTTGGCATGAAAGTCCAAAGATCCTTGAAAGTGGAAGAGCAAGTAGATAATGTGGTTTAGAAGGTATATGAGATACTGGCCTTCATTGTTCAGGACATTGAATACAAGAGCAGGGAGCTTATGCTCCAACTTTATAAAAAGATAAAACTTTAGTCAGACCTGTGACAGGGTTGGAGAGGGTGCAGAGGAAATTCACCAGGATATTACCTAGGATAAAGTGTTTCAGCTATGAGAAGTCCATGGAGAGTCCAGTTGTGTTTTCCCCAGAGAGAAGGAGGTTATGAGGTGACATGATTGAAGTATATAAAATTGAGTATAGGTAGCATAGACCACCGGAAACTTTTCCCCTTATCAGAGGTGAGTACAACCTAAAGAACATAGATTTCGGGTAAGGTGTAAGAGAATTAGAGGGGACTTTTTTTCACCCAAAGAGTGGTGAGTACCTGAAATGCATTACCTGAGAGAGTGGTGGAAGCAGAGTCACTGACAACATCTAAAAAGCGTCTAGATCAGCAGTTAAATCACCTAGGGTTAGAAGGCTATGGCCAAGTGCTGGAAGATAGTATGACTATGAATGGGTGTTCACTGGCTGGCATGGACTTGGAGGGCTGAGTGGCCTGCTTCCATCAGGTATGACCCTCTGACAATGACCACTGTCTCCAAGTCACACATGATCCTGACGAATTTCTGACAAAGTTTGTCTGATAGGAAATATTGACCCTGTTTTCCTTTCCACAATGTTACCCTACTTGCTAACTGAATCCAACGTTTTCTGGTTTTACTGCACACCCATTTGACTTGGGATCACATCACTACTCCTTCAATGTCATTGGTTCTAAATCCTGGAATGCTCAATCCAAAAGCACCCTTATCAGAACTAGCAAAACCCATAATCTAACAAAAACAATGATTCAAGAAAGGTTGGATAGTTTGAAGATACCTGTGATCGTGACTGTATCTGAACTGTGAAAAGTGGAATTTTAGTTGGAATCCACATGAAATAGATTTGAGTCAGAGATCTGCAAAGCAAAACCTTACCAGAAGGACTGTAACATTTTAAGGTGGCCCACCATCAAGTTCTCATTTAGGGATGGTCAATAAAGGTTGGTCTGGCCAATAAAAAAAAGATAAAAAGAAAACAGTTCAGTTCCTTGATTAAGAACGTGGGGCTAAGAATTGAAACACACCTGGTAAGGCAACCATGCACAAGACCCAAGGCATTAATGGTGATAAGGTCAGTTATGTAAATATTGTGGACACAAGGCCTTTCATCCACTAACTTCCTTCACTGCAGAACTCACTGAGTGAATTAGTTGGCTGATGCATCCCAGTTGGGGAAGGATGGAAATAAGATTGGGGGCCAGAGAGTGGATGAGAGGAGTTGGAAGCCAGGTTCAGGAAGCAGATGTGTTGGAGCTGGGCACAGGGAAGATTGAGATGAAGTCATGGGTTATAGGTTGTTGAGGTAGACACACATTCTGCAAGATTAGAGGTCTGAGGGACTGAAGACATCAGTACATGGTGGGGAGGACTGGGTGGGAATGAGGGCAAACTGCAAAGAAACTACTTAAAGTAATCAACAGAAGATACATAATCTCTGGCATAGGACCAGGCAAGGCCATGCCCAATACCAAAATATGCCTGAATCCTCTACCCAAGGCCTGCCTCACTGTACAAGACCAAGGCTTCGTATGTGCAGTACAATCTTAAAAAAAGTGACATCAAAAGATGAGTCATATTAACAATGGGCATTTTGTTATAGTTCCATTGGCGGTGTGCAAAAGATATTGAGCTACACACCTACATTTCTAGGCCAACTATTCATCTGAAATCTTTGTGGCTGCTTTGAACAACAGAAAATGTTGTAAATTATTGGCCTGAAATGTTAGCTTTATGTCTTTCACCACACATGCTCCCTGACCTGCTAAGTGTAGTCAAACATTTTCTATGTTTTTTATTTTAGATTTCCGAAATTTTCTGACTCTTTCTTCACAACAGATGTGGAGGTGCATCCTTGGCTCACTGACTATGTCACTTGGGAGGTGATGGAGGAAAAGAGTCTCCCTGCAAATAGTGATACCTTCCTTTTAAGTCCTTGTCCATTTTTCCAAAACAGTGCAACCAATACAAAGCAAATTTTCTTGAAACACCATTTTAAAAAAGCAATAGAAGAAGAACTGGTTTATAGATATCATGAAACATATTCTTTGCTTTAGAACTGTTTCAAAACCTACAGCCACATTAAGATGGGAGAGAGGAGGAAAGTGTGCCACAGAGAAAGTATTCTTACACTACTCTGGGGCAATTTTCTGCCTGCAGATTGATGTTACGATCGTTAGAGGCCAGAGAGTGACAAGCTTGTTATTTTCCTGTGAAGACAATGTTGGCCAAACTGCAATGAACTCTACTGATGTGGTATTATTATTAAATGCTCCTTCTGCTGTAGCAATGTTACTTGAAACAAGCTTGAGAATGCATGGGTTTCATTGATGGCTTGGATCAACATGAGGAGATGAAATGAAGCAACCAAATTTTGTTGAACAGTCTAGTTTGGGGATGTTTGCCACTGTGTCTTGTTATTTCCTGAATGGGAACATTCACAGTATCTTCAATTATATTGATTTCATTCCTTTCATTCCTCACACATGAAAACCCTTTGGTCTTGCATGCTTGATAAACCTTTTGTTGTTTGATCATGATTTTATTACTGCTTTTGTAATTGGCTACTTGATTTTGATTTTAATTTGTCCAATAGTCTTGTGTTTTATTTTGACTTCCAACAAAGTTTTGCTTCAATAACAAGGAAACAGTTGCTCTTTAATCAGTTGTGAAGATGTCCAAAATATACTCTCAAAATATACTTGACAGGAATGGTCAGCTCCATTCTGCTTTTCATAACACTTTCCCATACAGGAGATACGACACCTACCCTTTGGCCCCCTTCCCCTTCCACCATCCTAGGATCCAAGCATTTCTTCCAAGTGAAGCGATGTTCACTTGCATTTCTTCCAATCTAGTTGATGTTAACAATAGATTCTCATCTACCTTGGGTGACAACTATGCAGAACACATCTGTTCAGTCTGCAAGGGTGATCCTGAGCTTCCAGTTGCCTGTCACTTTAATTCTGCATCCTACTTCCACTATGACTTCTCCATCTTTGGCCTCTTACACAGTTCCAGTGAAGCCTAACCTGAGCTCAAGGAACAGTGTTGTATCTTCCTGGGCACATCTCAGTCCTTGGGGCTGAATACTGAATTCAACAATTTCAAATGACCAACCTTTTCTGTATGAGTCAGAGCTGGCCACTGCAAATGTGGGATCATCCATTGTAATTCTAATTCTGTCTTTCTCTCTCTTGATCAGTTGAATATGTCCAGTATTCCCTTTTATTTCATATTTCCAGCAATTATAGTAGCTTTTTAACTCATAGTTCCAGCATTGTTTTTTCTCTCGACTGCCCTCATTAATCTCTCTCAATTTACACTCCTCCAGACAGATCAGTTTTGACTTTGTATGCATTTATAACCCTCTCTTAGATGGAACCAGCAACACCTAAAAAGCACTGGTTTCCACACCATCACAGACATTCCCTCTGTTCTCTCCACCCTTTCCCCCTCTCTGTAATGTAAAACACACTCATTTCCTTGTTCTCTCATTTCTCCAATACTGGTCATCAGCCTGGAACATTGACTCTCCGTAGATGCTGCCTGAACTGCTAAGTGTTTCCATCATTTTCTTATTTTTATTATATTTCCAGCTCCTTCAGTGTTTTGCTTTTATGTCTTTTCAAAGAAGTTCTGGCAACACACGTTTGGAAGCGTTCTATGGGGCTATTGTTGCAGAGCTGGTGAGTGCCGCCTTAAATAAGCTCCAGGAGCTTCAGAATATGTGTCAGCTCTTAATTACAGACCAACAAATACCATATGTGCTTACATCACACTATGATTATGTCATCGCATCACATGTATGTTGACATCACATACCCTTGACTCACTCACGGTTTCCAATTGTCCGGAAGCCTTAATGATTCAGCAACTGGCTCATTTATTAGACTGGAGGTGAATAGGGCACCCAGACTGTGAGCTGGGTGTGTGGCTGTGAACAGGGTCTGAGCAAGGAACACTGGGATGTCAGGAACGTGGGTAGGTTTGTGGCCAGAGCTGGGCTGGAGAGCTTGTATGTTTCAGCTTGTTTTGAATAGAGTATCACATTTATTGCCCTTCAGTCATCTGGCACCTCATCTGTGGCCAGAGAAGATTTACAAAACTCGGACAGGGTCCCAGCAACCTCCCTCCTTGTCTCCCATAGCAGCCTTCGATACATACTTCCTAACCAACAGACCACAATCAGTAAGGATAGGCAGCAAGACCTCCGGCATGGTTATTCTCAAGAAGGCTGCATCCTCAGCCCCCTGCTCTACTGCCTATATACTCATGACTGTGTGGCCAGATTCTGCTCTAATTCCATCTACTAGTTTGTAGACGACACCACCATACTGGGCCATATCTCAAATAACAATAAGTCAGAGTACAGGAAGAAGACAGAGAGCTCGGTGTCGTGGTATCATTGCTTTACCTTGTACTACCTCGATACACTGTGTAGTGAATTGATCTGCATGAATAGTATGCAAGACTAGTTTTTCACTGTACATCAGTACATGTGACAATAATAAACCAATTCCAAATCTCATCAGGCCTTTCAGGATTTATCCATCTTTAAGCCCATTAAGCCAGCATCCTTTTTCATGAACTTCACTATCCCCCTCATTGCATTCTCCAACTGCAATGCCTTTCTCCTTAGTGAATACAGATGAGAAGTATTTATTTAAGACCCCACCTACTTTCCCTGACTCCAAGCACAGATTGCTATTTTAGTCCCTAATGGGCCCTCCTCTGTCCAAGGATACCTTCTCGCCCTTAATGTATTCAGAAAATGATTTGGAATTTTACTTAATCGTGTCTGTCAGTGATGTTTTTTGTGCCCCCTCTTCCTCTTGAGGACTGTCCTCCACATTGGTATTGATATTAGTTTATTATTGTCACTTAACTCTCGATAAGTCTGGGTCCAATACCCCACTATCTAAGTTATGTAAAGACGATCTGAAAATGAGAATAACTTCTGTGAATTATCGGCATGCCTCAATAAAAAGTTGGAAATGAAATATGGCCATTGGGGGAACTTGGATGTGGATAAGTGCCTAAAGGCAGAAAGGGCGATTTGGAAGCGCAATACAGGGGAAAAAATGGAAAATATTAATGTGTACTTGGAGAAAAACAGCCGAACACCTAAAAAATAGATCTAAACAGAATAGTTGGGAACATAATGCACGCAGAAGGGGGATTAGTGTGTGTGATGAAAAGGGAAATCCTAAGAGTTGGGAAGTTCTGAAGTCTCAGTGTGGAGACCACGATACTGAGAGGAACAGAATGGAGAGGAAAGGGGTAGATCAGGAGAATAAGGAAAAACGTAGGAATAAAAATAGAAAAAATAAGGATAAAGTGGAGGTACCTCCCGACATGTCTGGCGTGCCCCTGTTGTTCCAAAGTAATGATACGGATGAAAATGAGGAGGATTGGATGGTCGGACCCACAGCTCCTACCTACCCCCCCCCCCCCTTGTCACGGCCGCCCCCATATAATGCGACTAGTCCGCAAACCGTTCCACTCTCAGCACCAACGACTTCCAGCCAAGTCCAGCCCCAAGGACAATTCCATGGCTCTATTGTGTCCGAACTAGGAATCGGTTTAGATGGAGAGAAAGCCCGCATACGAATGGCTCTAAGGCCGCAGACAAGTGATGGAACTTTTTGGTAGGGGACAGACCTTTAGTAGATCCTCAGATGGACACCGATTATGATTCCGATTCTACCCCTGATAATGAAGACCCTAAAGATCCTGGCCCACCACCTATGTTGAATAAGGTAAAGGGAGCCAAGGCTAAAAGACAGTTCCCCAACAGGAGTATTCCCAATCCTGATCCAGCCCAAGCGAACGTTAATCCTACGATCCAAATCTACACCCCTTGGAAGCCTCAGGAGATGTGCCTAATCATGAGTCAGGCGCCCAACCATAAAACCAACCCGACGATTTCATAGATTATGTGATCGGAACAATTCAGATGTACCAGGCCACCCCCCAAGACCTTTTCAGTCTTTGTTGCATAGCCCTTACAACTAATGAGGCAGAAATATAGAAAGAACACCTGGGAAACTATGTGGACTGGACAGCCTTTCACGCGGCATTCCGGCCTCAGGACCAGGTAACCACCACCAGCCCTTCGCAAAACCCTCCAACAGCCTCCTGACATAACTAAGGTTTTAGAATGCCGACTAAAACAGGGTGAGGACGGCCCAGATTTTTGGGACCGTTTTTGTTCACTTTACAGTACCTATGCGGGGGACGATGCCTGCAACAGAGGCAATGCCTCTCCCCAGTTTAACGCCCTCCTATTACAATGTATTCCTGAGGGAGTGGCGTCAGCAATCCGCACTAATAACATGAATTGGCCTGATCATACACGACAAGCCATGAGGAGAACCCTGGTCCACTTTTGGAGTAATAGGCGAGATTCGAAAGCCACAAGGGTAAAACAGGAAATGGTGCAGAGACCCCCTCGGTCCTGACCTGCCTACTCCGATAATACGGGATATCAAATGGAACTGCAGTTTTGCATTCCAGGAAGGGTTGACAGGTCTGGTAAAGGGTATCCAATGCACCCCAATGACCCAAGATCCCCAGCTTACAGACCCCCTTACGAGCCACCACTGCCCCCTTGTAATTACCCAGGACCCAGGGGACCCCAACAACCCGCACCGGCAAGTGTTAGGTCGACAGGATGCTACCTTTGCGGGTCACCTGACCATTGGCGGCGGGACTGCCTCCACTACCGCCAACGGCAGGCTAGACCCCCCGATAAATGACAACCTTTTTCAACTAGCAATCTGTTTTCTGCCTGACTAGTTGTGGGAAGTAGCCATTCCATGTACCCTACCCTCACCAATAACCTAGAGATGACGTTATTTTCAATTTATTAGTTGAGAGAAAGCCCATCCCCTTTATGATAGACATGGGGGCCAATACCTTGACTCTCGAAGCTCCTTGTATCGCCCAGCATGATTTTAAACTGTCCACGGCCTCGGTTCATTGAGCGGGCTGGAGGGACAGGAAAGATCCTACCCCTTAACTGAACCTTTACAAGTGGGATTTGGAGATCAGGAATGTCTGATCCAATTCGCAGTAACCCCAAACCTAGAGGTTAACTTGGCCGGGAGGGACTAGCTCTGCTTCCTCCGACTCAAAATACAATGCCTGGATGAAGGAAATACCATTACCGGCCCTAAACCCCATAGGATCCTCTGGATTCACCAGCCTCCTCAGTGGTGGATGGTGGACTTCACGAACGGAGATTTTGACCCAGTCTTGAAGACCCCTGACCCGTATGTGACACGAGCTTATGACCCCACAGGGGTCTCAAGAGAGCTAGAAGTTTTGTATGCTCGCTTCATGGGTAGCATGGTTACTGTTACTATTTTAGGGGAAGTAGCGGGTAAGGAGGGTACAGCACTTTTAGTCCAAGTTCCTAATGAATTGTGAAATCAGTCAGGCTTGATGTCCCCTCACATTACCCTGTCAGTTAATGATGGTCATAAACCGAAGGAGCTGGAATTCCTAGCCCGCCAACTTGAGGCACAGGCAGACACAGGCCTTTACGGGGTTCCCCAGATACTGGCAGAAGGGACCCTGACTTATTACCTCACCGCTTTCTTGGTGACAGGCTGTTTACGCCACCATCAGCCCCACCAACTCCCTTCGGATGAGCCAACCCCCGATTTATGGGCTGCGTCGAAAGCTGAGGTAGGATTCACCCCAGTGACCCCAGTCTAAATCCGTGTAAGACCGGGAGCACAGCTGCCTTCCGTCCCACAGTACCCCCTTCGGAGAGAGGCAGTTGACGGAATAACCCATTTGATAGATTTATTCTGCAAACAGGGCATTCTGATTCCTTGCCAATCACCCTGCAACACCCCTATTTTACCTGTCCCCAAACCCTGACAGATGGAATGGCGCCTAGTACAAGACCTGCGTAAGATCAATGATACAGTGGAAACACTACATCCCATGGGCCCAAACCCAGCCACCATTCTCAGCAGCATCCCTGCCGACTTTTGTATTTTTACACTTGTGGATCTCCAGCATGCATTTTTTGCAATTCCCCTATCTCCCGACTCGCAGTACCTGTTTGCTTTCACCTTCCAAGGTCAGCAATACACCTGGACGTGTCTCCCGCAAGGTTTTATACACTCCCCAACTATTTTATCCCAAGTTTTGCATAAACAACTCCAAGGGTTGCAACTTTCTGACAATTCCACTGTTGTCCAGTATGTCGATGATCTTTTATTGGCAAGCCCCTCGGAGCCCGCCAACATCGCGGACACCAACAGACTACTTAACGCACTCCATTCTTGGGGATACGTAATACCTCCACAGAAAGTAAAATGAACCCAGCGTCAGGTGAAATTTCTGGGCATCCTTTTAAGTGCTACTGAGCGGCAGCTCACTCCTGAACGTATTGCACCCATCATTGCTACCCCACCACCCTCTACCCCGAAGGGTATGCACGCATTCTTAGGTTTAGTAAATTTCTGCAGACAATGGCTACCTAGTGTGGCCCTCCTTACTAAGCACCTCACACCCCTGGCTTCAAGCCAGTCCGTGGGACCTTTTGAACTTACAGAGGAGCAAAAGGAGGCCTTTGATAAGCTCAAACAGGCCCTTGCCAGTGTCCCGGCCCTGGGGCGCCCTCTATATGATCGCCCATTTCAGCTTTTTGTGAATGTCCTGGAGGAGTGAGCTATAGCTGTCCTTACTCAAACCCATGGGGTTAGAAAAAGACCGGTGGCATATTACTCCATTCGGCTGGACCCAGTTGCTAGGGGGCTCCCGCCATGCTCACAGATGCTTCCAGCCGTCTACTCCCTGGTAACAGCAGCCTCCAATATAACCCTGCAACAGTCAGTAGTTGTTTATTCCTCCCATACCGTAACGGCACTCCTAACTTCTCATCAGATGCAACACCTTACCCAGGCCCGCTTAAACAGATATGGGGTAGCACTCCTGAATAACCCACTCCTCACTTTTGCCAACTGCACCACCATTAACCCTGCCACCTTTCTAGAGGCCCCACCTGAGGATCTTGAAGATCCACCACATGACTCTTTAATGCGTAACCACTTTTTGACTACACCCCATCTGGACCTTTCGGATAAGGCCTCCCAGTCAGCAGACTTAAACCTGTATGTCGACGGTAGTTCCTCCGTTTCTGAACAGGGAATCCGCCTTTGCGGCTATGCCATAGTAGACGACTCCCACATTGTGGAGTCTGCATCTTTGCAGCCCCCAGTGTCTGCCCAAAAAGCAGAACTCTTTGCCGTGACCAGAGCTTGTATTTTAGCAAAGGACAAAGTAGCTAACATCTTTACTGATTCCCGCTATGCTTTTGGAGTTGCCCATGATTTTGGCCAACTCTGGGCGCACAGGGGATTTTTGACCTTCTACAGGTAGCCCCAAACAGAATGCGGCTTATGTAAAGAACCTCCTCCAAGCCATCCTCCTCCCTAACAAATTGGCCACCATTAAATGCTCGGCTCACCTTTCAGACGCTTCCCTAGTAACACAGGGCAATAACAGGGCAGACGCAGAGGCTAAATTGGCAGCACCCCAGGGGTCTAAAATCGTTTCAACTGCAGAAAAACAGGCAGTTGCTTGCAAGCCAAAGATAACAACGCAGGGCACCCCAGATATGGTCAATGTGCAGCACTTACAGGGGGACGCCCTTGACTCAGAAAAACAAGTGCGGAAGGTGCACGGGTGTATGGACTCTGCGCCACATGGCCTCTGGACTACTCCAGTCGGTCAAGTATGTATACCTGATTCCTTGTTACCAATGCTTATTGACTGCCTGCATTCTGACACCCACCTTGGCAAGGAGGGAATAAGTAACATTTTACTACGTATCTGGTGGCACCCCAGATTGGAGGAAGCAGAACAAGGCAAAATACGATCGTGTTTGATACGCCAACAAACCAATGCTGTGAAAGGGGTGAGGTGCACCTCAGGCAAAACCCCCTTGCCAGGTGGTCCTTTTGAATGTATACAACTTGATTTTATTGAATTACTGTGTGTACATTGTTAGAGGTACTGTCTTGTTATTGTTGATGTATTTAGTAGATGGATTGAAACTTTTCCAACCACCAACAATAAGGCCTCAACGGTGGTGAAGTTATTGCTTACAGAGATCATACCAAGGTTTGGGGTACCCTGACAGATAAGTTCAGACAATGGTCCCCACTTCATAGGGAAAATAAATAAGGAATTGTGTGAGGCACTGCATATCGAACAGCAGTTCCATTGCACCTACCACCCTCAGGCAGCGGGTATAGTAGAACAAACTAACGGTACCCTGAAGAATAAATTAACTAAATTAGTATCAGAGACAGGTTTAAATTGGCTGAAGGTTCTCCCCTTAGCATTATACCACATGAGAATTACCCCCCACTCGGCCACCAAGGTGTCGGCTGCCGAAATTGTCTATGGACGTCCAAGAAGAACCCCATGGGATGCTGACACCCAGCCCCCCACCCAGGTTGACCTTAATATCATGGGGGATGAACTACAAAGGTACTTCAGACAACTTATGTCCCCTTTAAACTTTCTTCATTCACAGGTGGAGAGTGCGTTTAAACCACTGGAAGGACAGAATGCGGAGCTGCCTGACCTGGAAATCGAAGATTCAGTACTGATACAAGATTGGGAGCGCCCTAAACTGGGACCTCGGTGGAAGGGCACCTTCCAGATACTAATTCAAACTCCTACAGCTGTGAAAGTACAGGGCCAGGAACACTGGATTCATCTGAGTGACTGTAAACGATGGCTGCCGGAAGATAAATTATGTTTATTATGCATAAGAACATACCATTATCGGTACTCCTTTACATTACCGTACTCTTAGGTGGGCATTAGAGGATAATTTGTTCTGCAAATCACAACATGCAGCTAAATGGGAATCGCACCGCTTGCTACCCCTTGGCAGAATCAGTGGAAGGTCCTTATGTAGCCACACCAAGCTGGAGCCGCAGCGCTCTCTTCAAGTATGAACCCTCAGAAACAAAGTGTATTGGGCAGACGGGAACATACGGGAGGGTGATGCCTGGTAAATGTTTGCAAAGGCCCTAGTAGCACAACTAACTGCCAGTCGTTCTCCCGCTGTTGCACCGGTAAACGATGGGGTTGTGAGATAGCGATCATACAGCACAAGATATCATGTGCTATCACCACTTGTACAGAGAGAATTGTGGATTTGGGGGGGATGGTTTAGGTGTGAGTTGTGCCACCACTAGGTGTGTTAAGTTACTTGCAGGGGTGTGATGGGTTTGTGGGGAAGGGAACGGGACCCATGTGAAATTGTCTAATGTCTCTTTAGAATGGCTAACTAGGGAGAACTACCTGAGAAAGCATGGGAGGAATGTTGTTGGAATCTCTTGGTATTCTCAGATGCCCAGTCCACAGCAATCAGGTAATGTAACCTGTTACCAGGCCAAGGAAGGGTATGTGTTCCTCTTTAATGGTACTTACACTACTGCCACCCCCACTCTGCCAGCCTGGTTTGCAATGGGAACGATTAGGCCAGTCATGGTCCCCTGCCACCAGAAGGCTCATGTCCATCGAAGACTTGTGGTGTGGTCAGTTAGTGAGGAGTTCTGTGAGGACTGGAGGGATCCTATTAAGTTGGGATCTCCCTTATCGTCGTAAGGCTATGGGTTTCTGAGAACTCTCTCTCTGGGGGGTTCGGCAGGAACTATAGCCACAAAAAAATGGAACTACCTTATTTGTGGACTGACCGTGCTGGGAAACAGTACCATAAAGGGCCTGTAGGCAGTGAACCAGGAACTGGCGGAGCTTCAACTTTATGCCCAGCAGACCCGGTATGCTGTGGGCTACCAGTTGGCTCAGCAAGGAGGAGTATGTGCCATAGTAGGGGACAAATGTGTCGCCAAAGTGAGAGATGAGTCCCTCAACATTTCCCATGCCATTCAGGACATTCAAAAGCAAGTAGACAGCTTTAGGCAGGGACTTACAGGAAGGGTGGGTTGGTTGGGGTGGCTACTAGGAGGATCGTGGGCATCATATCTGCTGCATGGAGCAGTGGGGTTAATCGTTATTATTATAGTATGCTGTGTGGTGCTGGCCTGTTTAAATACCTATTGCAAGGTCCTTATTAATAAACTCTCGGCTCCGTTCTCGGCGCCTCTCTAGATTATCATGAAATGATAATGGGAGGGAATGAGGAAGCAAAGGGTTAAGAAACTGTGACTGACTGTAACGGTACATATAACTGATGGAAAAATACCTCACAAGCAAGAGCACGCAAGCTACTGACTCATGGATAGGTGATAATTACTGTGTCCGGAACCTTGGGTTGCAGACAACTTATGCTGGACAATAAGGGTGGTGGGTGCAATAAACAACGAGTGGGAAGCTTGTCCTAAACAATGAGGGTGATACCTGTCTTTGAATTTCTTGATTATAAATCATTTATGCTGGACAATAGGTGCGGTGTCTGTCTCTGGATCTCTGAGGCCTGACCAAAACTCGCGGCGCCGCATTCATTAAGTGTGCATGATAATATCTGTATAAATTTCTGCTGCTCCTTTGTACGAGACAGACCTCGGGAAGCGACTCTCAACGAGTGCTGAAGAGACCTCTCCTTAGCGGTATACTGTTAATTAACGCATTTTATCGAATCAACCTTGTGGCACTGTGTTACTTTGCAGCGGACAGAAGTGGGAATTTAAAATCAGGACGACACATGGACCACTGTCCTCTCCTACCAGATTCCTTCTTCTTCAGCCTTTTGCCTCTTCTACCTATCACCTCTCAGCTTATTACATCTTCTCTCCCTCCCCCATCCACCTACCTTCTCCCTTTCACTTGGACTTGCCTATCACCTGACCTCGCCTATCACCTGACCTCACCTATCCCCTGCCTGTGTGTGCTCTTCCCACTCCCCCACCTTCTTATTCTGGCTTCTGCCCTCTTCCTTTCCAGTCCTGATGAAGGGTCTCGGTCCAAAACATTGACTGTTTATTTCCCTCCATGGATGCTGCCTGACCTTCTGAGTTCCTCCAGCAATTTTTGTGTATTACTCCAGCTTCCAGCATCTGCAGAATTTCATGTTTCTCCATCATGCATCCAGATAGGATGCTTTCTGTGGTGCATCAATAAACATTGATGAGTGTCAGAGGATGCATGTCAAATTTCTTTAGCCGCCTGAGGAATTAGAGGCGCTGGCGAGCTTTCTTGGCCATCATATCTATGTGGTTGGACCAGGACAGGCTATTGATGATGTTCACTCCTAGGAACTTGAAGCTCTCAACCCTCTCGACCTCAGCACCATTGATGTAGACAGGTGTATGCACACCGCCCACTTTCCTGAAGTCAATGACCAGCTCTTTTGATTTGCTGACATTGAGGGAAAGGTTGTTGTCATGATATCATGTCACTAAGCTCTCTATCTCCTTCTTGTACTCCAACTCATCATTATTTGAGGTACCAGCCACTACAGTGATATCATCTGCAAGTTAGAGCAGAATCTCACCACGCAGTCATGAGTATATACAGTAGGGAGTAGGGTAGAGGGCTGAGGACACAGCCTTGTAGGGCACCAGTGACTTCAGTGAGTAACGTCTTATTATTAAACAACCACCAGAATAATCGTGCTGGAGGTGTTGCTGCCTGTCCTTACTGATTGCTGTCTTTTGATCAGAAAGTCAAGTATCCAGTTGCAGAAGGAGGTGTTGAGTCCCATACCTGCCATATGCTTGCTTTTTTTCAACTTGCCCGATGTAGATCTACCTGCAAGAAATGGCTCCCAGCAATGTTCTGTCTTATGATATTGAAATCAGCCTTCTGCCCAATTCAAGACCTTAACTTACATGCCGTGTTATCCCTTGTATAACAACCTTGAAAGTTTCAGAATTATGTCATTCTCTCCAAATTGTACTTCCACTGTCACTTCAATCACTTATCCAACTACATCTCCTGAGATCAGATCCAATATTGCTCTCTTTCCAGTAGTCCTATCTGCACACTGGCTTAAAAGGTTCTCCTGGATACACTTTAAAAATGTCACCCTCTTCACACCTTTTACATTAAAGAGATCCCAGTTAATATTGGGGAAGTTGAAATCACCTACTATTAGAACCCTATTACTCATACATCTCTCTGGCACTTGTCTACATTCCTACTCCTCTATCTCCTGCTGACTGTTGGAAGGCCTGTTGTTCACCCATCCGTTGATATATTATCTGGAAAATGCATCTTAGTTATCAGACGGCAGTATCACAGCAATGTCTCCATAAGGCACAAGTCATTGCATTCTTAAATTAATGTTCCACGCTGCACATGGGAAAGCAAAATGGTCCCATAAAAAATCTATGACAGTTCAATCTTTTATTTCTTGGCATTGAATTTCCATTGGTTATGTCAGTACAATCCAGACATGGTTGGTCAAATTCATGCTAAAAATTGGAATATGTTAAATATAACTGAATTACTGACAGATCAGCATGCTCACATTCTCCATGATCTTTTATACTGGTTCAGGACTCATGTTTCCTGGATCAAACCTATATTGGATCCTACCAAATCCTGGATCTGCCTATAATCCAGATCAAAATTATGGGATTTTGCCAATTGCAATGGTTCAAGAAAGGTCTTCAAATTGCTCTTAGATTATTGAACCCAAGTATGTTATGAAAGTTTGTAAGTTTGTTCATATCAAAATATTTAATGTACTGAGAAAGTAACTCATACTGTATACTTTAATGAAATTGTTAAATTACTCAATATGGATTCCATTTGTCAATTTCTCTGATTTGAAACCATGTTATACACAGGTAGAGAAATGAACACTTAATTAAAATTGACTACTTATTGACAACACTTAATCATTGCATTAGAGGTGGGATGTAAAAGGAAATGACTCAAAGCAGTTTATTGTGCAGCATTCAATTTACTCAGAAAACAGAGTCTGTTTAAAGAGCAGAGAAAACAGAAACAACAGCAACTTCTCCCAGTAAAAGCGGAGTCATTTCTCTGGAAGAAAATTTAGTGAGTGGAGGACTGTTCCATTTAAATTACGTGTATAAAGTCAATTTCAGTCACTTAGGGTGGTGGGGTCACCAAGCTTGATTGGCATCGCAATTACCCAATCAACATTACCCTCAACTTCCTGACCAACAGACTACAATCAGTAAGGATAGGCAGCAACACTTCCGCCATGATTATCTTCAACACTGGTGCTACACAAGGCTGTGTCCTCAGCCCTCTACTCTACTCCCTATACACTCTCGACTGCATGGCCAGGTTCTACTCTAACTGCATCTACAAGTTTGCAGGTGACACCACCATAGTGATTGGAATCTCAAATAACGATGAGTTGGAGTACAGGAAGGAGATAGCCAAGTGTCATGGTATCATGAC
Source organism: Pristis pectinata (assembly GCF_009764475.1). Taxonomy (NCBI): domain Eukaryota; kingdom Metazoa; phylum Chordata; class Chondrichthyes; order Rhinopristiformes; family Pristidae; genus Pristis; species Pristis pectinata. Next base: position 47,128,279 of record NC_067411.1, on the reverse strand, counting down.
AACAACCTTTCCCTCAATGCCAGCAAAAAAAAAGAGCTGGTCATTGACTTCAGGAAGAGGGATGGTGCATAGACTGCTGTTTACATCAATGGTACTGAGGTTGAGAGGGTTGACAGCTTCAAATTCCTAGGAGTGAAAATCACCAATAGCCTGTCCTACCACCTAGACACCATGGCCAAGAAAGTGCACCAGCGCCTCTACTTCCTCAGGAGGCTAAAGAAATTTTGCACGTCCCCTTTGACCCTCACCAATTTTTATAGACGTGCCATAGAAAACATCCTATCCAGATGCATCATAGCTTACTCAAGACCAGATGGCAAGAAACTGCAGAGAGTTGTGGACACAGTTCAGCACATCACTGAAGCCAACCTCCCCTCCATATACTCTGTCTACACTTCATGCTGCCTCAGTAAAGCAGCCAGCATAATCAAAGACCTCACCTACCCCATGCATTCTCTCTTCTCCCCCCTCCAGTCAGTCAGAAGATACAAAAGCCTGAATGCACATACCACCAGGCTCAAGGACAGCTTCTATCCCACTGTTATAAATCTATTGATTGGTCCCCTAGTACGACAAGATGGACTCTTGACCTCACAATCTACCTTGTTATGGACTTGCACCTTATTTTCTGCCTGCACTGCACTTTCTCTGTAACTCTAACACTTTACTCTGCATTCTGTTGTTGTTTTACCTCATTGCACTGATGTGATGAAATGATCTGTATGGATGGCATGCAAAACAAAGTTTTTCACTGCACCTCACTTCATGTGACAATAATAAACCAATTTATCAATCATTTCCATTCGGTTTGGTGTCAGCATTGCTTAATTAAATAATTTCTCATGCTGACACATCTATTTTCTGTTCCAGGCCCCATGACATCACTCCTGAATACATCAAAAATTATTTTTTCTAATCCAAAGGATGAATAAAAATGAATGTGTTCCCTGTTGCCCAATTCTACTTGCTTATGTAAGATTTTTTGTTTGTGATTATGAAAATAAATTTGAACACAACCTTGAAATGTAACTTAACCAGCCACCATGATTTTAAGTGCATTTTGGGGGTAATTTCCTAAATGCCCCAGAAGTAGATCCCCCAGCATCACACATGCAACTCCAGTTTCACACATACAACCTTTATATTTGTCTTCCTTTGTGGGTGATTTTCATAAGGCCAACAATTCATTCCAGTAATTTTGGTTAAATGCTTAGTGAGCCATACCAGACTGAAACCAATAGACAGAAATTCCCTCTGGGGCTAACAAACCTTATAAGTGTACAAAGCTTCCCACAGGGATTTAAATTGGTTCAATCTACCCTCTGGTTATATAGCTTCACTCCTTCAATATGCATTTTTTCCACTTGTCTAGAGGAGGCTTTCACGGTGCAAATTTGATATGTGTGAGCAATTATACTCTATGACATCCAGAGAAGTTTTTTGAAATTCCTTGAAACCTTCAAGACTTGTCCTGCATTCCTCAAGCATAAATTGGTATTAGAGACACCAAAATCTGGAAAATGGAATGAGAAAGATGGCAAAGAGACACTGGGCAGTAAATACTTGGAATTGGATGGAATGGCAGTTTGGAACGTAGAACATAAAACACTACAGCACAATACAGGCCCTTCAGCCCACAATGTTGTGCTGACATTTTATCCTGCTCTAAGATCTATTTAACCCTTCCCTCCCACATAGCTCCCCATTTCTCCATCATTCATGTGGCTATCTAAGAGTTTCTTAAATGTCCCTAATGTACCTGCCCAACAACCTCTGCAGGCAGTGCGTTCCACGCACCCACCACTCTCCGTGTAAAAAACTTATCTCTGACGCCCGCCTTATACCTTCCTCCAATCACTTGAAGTTATGCCCCTCGTGTTAGCTATTGTCACCCAGGGAAAAAGTCTCTGACTGTCCACTCGATCTATGCCTCTTACCATCTTGTACACCTCTATCAAGTCACCTCTCATCCTCCTTCTCTCCAAAGAGAAAAGCCCTAACTTACTCAACCTATCCTCATAAGACATGATCTCCAATCTAGGCAACATCCTGGTAAATGTCCTCTGTACCCTCTCTAAATCTTCCACATCCTTCCTATAATGAGGCGACCAGAACTGAGCACAATACTCCAAGTGTGCTCTAACCAGAGTTCTATAAAGCTGCAACATCACCTTGCGGCTCTTGAACTCAATACCCCGACCAATGAAGGCCAACACTCCAGACACCTTCTTAACAACCCTCTCGATCTGTGCGGCAACCTTGAGGGAATCATTGGACGTGGACCCCAAGATCCCTCTATTCCTCCACACTGCTAAGAGTCCTGCCGTTTACCTTGTATTCTGCCTTCGAGTTCGATCTCTCGAAGTGTATCACTTCACACTTATCTGGGTTGAACTCCATCTGCCACTTCTCAGCCCAGGTCTGCATTCTATCGAGTAATAGACATAAATTTAATGGGGAGCTAAGGAGAAAAAAGTTCTCTAAGTGGCTGGTGAGAGTTTAGAATTCATTGCCTGAACAGTTAATGGAAGCAAAAATTTTCATCACATTTTAAAACTTGCTTTTGCAATTGTATGATTGGAAACCATGTCCTGTATTGATCTCCACTAACTTTAATAGACAGTAAAATCTGGAAGGTGGTGAAACCAGAACTGTATCAGAACCTGTTTCTCTGGAGGTAGGTTTGGTTGAAATCGTGACCCTGTCCCCCACCCCCTCTCAACCCTAGTACTTCCTCACTCCTCCCACTGCCTTTCCATCCCTACCATTGGACTCTGAGGAAATCGATGTATTGTTTGGGACCTTACTCTCAGTCACAATTACATGATGTCAGACATTTATTATGTAGCAATGAGAAAGAACAAGAAGGTGCAAAAAAAGACTCATGAGGATGTTACCAGGACTGGAGGGTTTAGGTTATAAGGAGAGGCTGGATAGGCTAGGACTTTTTCCCCTGGAGTATAGAAGGCTGAGGAGTGACCTTATAAAGGGTTATAAAATCATGAGGGGCATAGATAAGGTGATTAGCTAAAGTCTTTTCCCAGGGTAGGGGAGTCCAACACTAGAGGGCATTAGTTTAAAGTGAGGGGGGAAAGATTTAAAAGGGACCTGAGGGGCAACTTTTTTACACAGAGGGTGGTGAGTACATGGAACGAGCTGCCAGAGGAAGTGGTAGAGGTGGGTACAATTATGACATTTAAAAGGCATTTGGGCAATTACATGGATAGGAAAGGTTTAGTGAGATATGGGCCAAACCCAGTTAAATGGTACTGGCTCAGTTAGGTTACTTGGTCTGCACGGACGAGTTGTGTTGCAGGGCTTGTATACTTGCTGTATAGCTCTATAACCTGATGACTCTGTGTGTGTGTGTGTGTGTGTGTGTGTGTGTGTGTGTGTGTGTGTGTGTGTGTGTGTGTGTGTGTGTGTGTGTGTGTGTGTGTGTGTGTGAGAGAGAGAGAGAGAGAGAGAGAGAGAGATAGACAGACAGACAGAGAGAAAAAGGGAGGAGAGAGAGAGAGAGAGAGAGAGATGTATAGTATCCAGGGAACTACAGAACAAAGAAGCACGGCGAAGAAAGGTCACATGATTAACAACACAAGAAAGTAGGGAGTTGCGTCAACACAGTTCTGTGATCCAACCCTGACATTAGACCAAGTGGATAGGGATGTTCTGGGAACTGACATTCTGGGAAAGGGATAGTATGACTATTTGAAAAACCACAGCGGGCACCCTTATAATTATGATGATTGAGGTAATTGTGAAACAGCGCTAACATGCATATGAAGGGTTAAAGAAACATGCACTTGTTTGGATAAGGACTGGATCTTTAGCCATATAATTGGCTATAAAGAACTAAGCAATGTTTGGAAGGTATGCAAAGAAATGTATAAAAAGGTGTCTTATGAGATAACTGGCAGCTATAACTCTGGAAACCAACAACTGCAAAAGAAGATCCCAAATCCCTGACTCAGAGAAGAGCTTGCACATTGAACCCCAGGCAAGTTTTCCTGAGCAGATAAAATCTAAGTACAAGTAGTACATTTTCATAGTTGCAAAACTAAAGAGTTAATGAGTCTTATTTGAAACTATGATAATAAATCTGAGTGGTTTGACCTAACCATGATTAATAAGGTAATTGCGAGGGAAAGTCATTGAGTGGTGTATTTTATCATGTTCTGCATCAAATAGGCAACATATGGCATACATAGGTGGGCTCGATAAGAGGTGATCCTAAATTACACTTGCACCTGTCCATGAACTTTTTAAGGGATTTTGCATTGGGATTTACTGTCATGACTGAATCTTTCTAGAACCCACCTTCTACAGTGGATCAGGGCCTGTGTAAACAGGACAAGTAACTGTCCATTTCCCTAACTAAGTCAATGGAAAGATCCATTATGAGCTGCTTTGAACCAGAGCCAGGAAGTATCAGTGAGAATACATGATTCAACATCAAATTAGATACAGAAAGTAAAATAAAGAAAGAAAAAAGGAATTTCAGAAGACAATATAAAAAGAGAGGAAAAGGAAGGAAAGTATATATTTTTATTAATTTTCAACAATGATTAGTAACTGAATGAGTGAGTTTCTACACTTGTAAATGTTAATTATCTGTATCTGAGTATTTATTTAATGATATTTAAAAGTTTAAAAATGTTATATGTACCTAATATAAAAATAGTATAACTTTACAACTTTCCATAGTTACCCTGGTGAGGTAGAGATGTGGTAAGACTTAGGAAGGAGCATGGAAATTCTGATAACAACTTCCAGATATCCATGGTCAACTGTACATGCATTGTTGCTGAATGTCACCATCTTCTATTCACTCCTCTCAGAGCAAGGACTGCTGGCCTTACCATTATTCCTGCTGCTAAATATCAATATTCCTTGAGATTATTCTGACATTAACTGATAATAAAGGGAGCATGTTATACAGTGAATCAACAGCATTAAAAATAAACATCCAAGGCCACTGTGATTGCAAAACTCTCTTTTTCTGCCTTTATTTCAGAGGTTTTTAATAATTATCTTCCTTCATAATCATTGAACCAGATTTATTATTCTATCCTAATACTCCCCTCCAATATGACAGTGATCCAGGTGGGAGAAGGGGCATTTGGAATATAGAGACATATGAATAAGTGCAAGAGAAGGGCACTCAGCACTCTAACCTGTTTCACCATTCATTAAAATCGTGGCTGATCTGATTGTAACCTTAACTCCACATTCCTGTCTATCCTCAGCATCCTTTCACCTCTTGATTATAAAGAATCACTCTACTTCTGCCGATAGATATAGGCAGAGTCTTTAAAAATATTCAAAGACTCTTGTCTCCATACCCTTTGAAGAAGAGTTCCAAAACTCATGGCCTACAGGGAGAAATCATTTCACCTCATTTCTGTCTTCAGTGGGTAACGTCTTATTATTAACCATCCACCTCTAATTCGAGATTCTCCCACAATCTGTCAATATCCCTCAGAATCTTACATCTTTTAATCAATCTTGCTCACTCTTCTAAACTCCAGTACATTCAAGCTTAGCTTGTCCAAGTTTTCCTCATAACAACCCATTCCAGACATCAGTCCAGTAAATGTTTTCTGAATTGCTTCCAATGCATTTATAACCTTCCTTAATGAAGACCACTGCAGATGTCATTTTACCATTGCAGTAAAAAAAACATAACCTCCCTACTTTTGTATTCAATTCTCTTTGAAATAACATTCTTTTTAACTTTCTTGATTACTTAGCTGTGCCAGCATAATAGCTTTTTGTGAATCATGCACCAGGACTCCCAGCTCCTTCTGCATCTCAAAGTTCAGCAATGTGTCACCATTCAATAAATTGCTTCTTGTTTTTACTTTTCCTGGCAAAATAGACTATTTCACATTTTCCCACATTGTACTCAATTTGTCAAATCATTGGCCCTCACTTAACCTATCTATATCCCTTTGTAGTCTCCTTATTTCTTTTCCTACCTCTCGTTGTGTCATCTGCAAACTATCATTATTACCTTTTGTCCCTTCACCCATCACATATAATTGCTAGAAGTGAAGCTACCAGCACCAATCCGTATGGCACACCACTCGTAACATCTTGCCAACCCGAAACGGTTGTTTGTTTATTTTGCTTCCTGATTGCAAGATAACCTTCCAGCTATGCTAACATATTACTTCCTATATCACAAGCTCTTATTTTCCGCAATAAACTTTGAAATGGCATTTTATCAAATGCATTCTGGAAATCCAAGTATTGTACATCCATCAATTTGATTCAATCCACAGCATATGTTACTTCTTTAAAGAACTCCCATAAGACTATGTTGGCTTGTCTGACTACTTTGAATTTTTATCTTCCAACAGCACTTTTAACAAGAGCTTCCAAAATGTTCTGTATGACCGACAGATAGCTAACTTTTTGCCGGAAATGGAGAGGATAGAAAGATTGAATTGCAAAAATGAATTTAAAAGGAACTAAAATCTATGAAGAAAATTTCCTTTAAGAAACTCACCTGCCTACTATAGACATGGAAGAGCTGCACTTGCTGAGGTTAATGAATGTCAACATCAGTCTGTGTTTGTTGCAGGAATTCTCCAATTCAGTATTATCTTCTGACAACCCACCAGTTTAAACACAATTTTAATCATCATTCTGTTTGCACTCTATGGCTATTCATTGAATGATAATGTGATCAATTATCACCTCTTGGGTTGCCTTTGAAACACTGCTACCAAGGAACCAACAGTGTTTTTCAACACTGAACTTTTAAAGGTTAAACTGTTTAAATTATTGTTTACTAATTGAATTTGCTAATGGTTCACGTGTTTCAATTTCAAACTAGACTGAATTCACTGTTGTTTATCAGAATTAGATTTATTATCACTTACATATGAGGTGAAATTTGTTGTTTTATGGCAGTATACAGTGCAAAGACATAAAAACCTACAAATTACAGAAATAAATAAATAGTGCAAAAAAAAGGAATAATGAGGTAGTGTTCATGGGTTCACAGAAATTTGATGGAGAAGGGGAAGACGCGGTTGCTGAATCATTGAGTTTGGGTCTTTAGGCTTCTGTACCTCCTGCGTGATGGTAATAATGAGAAGGGGACATATCCTGGATGGTGAGGGTCCTTAATGATGGATGCCGCCTTCTTGAGGCACTGCCTCTTGAAGATGTCCTCGATGGTGGGGAGGGTTGTGTCTGTGATGGTGCTGGCTGAGTCTACAACCCTCTGTACCCTCTTGCGATCCTATGCATTAGATCCTCCATACCAGGCAGTGATTCAACCAATCAGAATGCTCTCCACTATACATTTATAGAAATGTGTAAGTCTTCAGTGACATACCAGATCTCCTCAAACTTCGAATGAAGTAGAACCACTGGTGTGTCTTCTTCGGCCCAGGTTAGATCCTCTGAGATGTTAATGCCCAGGAACTTAAAGCTGCTCCCCCTTTCCACCACTGACTCCTCAATGAGGACTGGTGTGTGTTTTCCTGACTTGCCTTCCTGAATTCCACAACCAGTTCCTTGATCTTGCTGATGTTGAGTGCAAGGGTGTTGTTGCGACACCACTCAATGAGCCGATCTATCTTACTCCTGTAAGGCTCCACATCACCATCTGAGATTCTACCAACAACAGTGTTGTCATCTGCAAATTTACAGATGGTATTTGAGCTGTGCCTTAGCCACACAGTCATGAGTGTAGCAAGAATAGAACCATGAGCTAAGCACGCATCCTTGAGGTGCGCCTTTGTTGTTAGTCAGCAAGGAGGAGATGTTATTGTCCATCCATACTGACTGTGGTCTCCTGATGAGGAAGTCGAGGATCCAGTTGCAGAGGGAGGTACAGAGTCCCAGGTTTTGAACCTTGGTTGTCAATACTGAGGGAATGATGGTGTTGAACCCAAGCTGTAATCAATAAACAGCAGCCTGATGTATATCTTGCGGTTGTGTTGGTGCTTCAAAGCAGAGTGGAGAGCCAGTGAAATTGCAACCGCTGTTGACCTGTTGTGGCAGTAGGAGAATTGCAGTGGGTCCAGGTCCTTGCTCAGGCAGGAGTTAATTCTAGCCATAAGCAACCTCTTAAAGCACTTCATTGTAGTAGATATGAGTGCTACTGGGTGATAGCTGTTGAAGCAGCTCACTCTGCTCTTCTTGGGCACAGGAATGATTGCTGTCCTTATGAAGCAGGTGGGAACCTCCGACTGCGGCAGTTTCACCTTAGAGGAAGGAATGGCATGCAAACCCTACCACAGTTCTCATGCATTCGATTGTGTCTCTAAATTCACGTGGAATTGCCTTTTCACTCTTGCAATGGCCTTCTGTAGGTCATACCTGTTAAAATGTGTCTTGGAATATCGTCCTGATTACCACTACGATTATATAGCCTAAGTGGTCAGGATGAGACACACTCACCGTTATTTCTTTCTAAAAGGTTCACAGGGGGAGCTTTGTGATGCACAACCTTAAGGAAGAGGATGGTTCAGTAACACCCTCACAGAGGGACACACTAAGGATCTGCAAATCCTTCTATGCTGATCTGTATGACAGAAAGACCAATAACAGCATAACCTCCAGGAACTTCCTGTGCTCTAGCTCCAGAGGTTTACGACAACAGCAAGTGGGAGAGTCTGGACACACTATTGAGCCTGAGGGAGTTAAAAAATTCCATTCACTCCCTTGAGATGAATAACACTCCCAGAAGCAACAACTCACTGGCAGAGTTGTACTTCGCTTTGTGGAACTGGATGGGCCCAGACCTGCTGGAAAGTACAGTACTATGCTTCTAGCTGGCAGTATGTCAGAATCCATGAGGAAGGGCATCATCACCTTCACCTACAAGCAAAGGGAGAGATGGAGGACATCAGAAATTGGTGATCCACTTCACTGTTGAATGTAGCTTACAAGGTTCTGTCCAAGGTCATCACCAATGGAGTTCCAGAGTTCTTCAGAGTTTGTAATTTAGACAAGAAGCAAACTGCCAGAAATTCAACTCATCATTTCTTTAAGGTTTCTGCAATATCTATTTTTTCTCTGGCATTAGTGTTTAAGCAGCTGTTTCCCTCAGAGCATGACCTGACAGGGAGGTCAAGGAGGAGACATGTGGAGCAGCAAAACTCGATAGGAGGAGGAGGATGAGTTGGGGAAAGAAGGACTCCTTACAGGAGAAAATATGATCCACTTAGACCAGACCTGCACTGTGCCTGGAAGGAAAGTCTCTGAAAGCATTGCGTTGCTCAGCGATATCACTGCCTTTGTGCGGGACAGGGGAATGGATGCTTGCCTGGTCAGCCTGAACCAGGAGAAGGCCTTTGAAAGAATATTGCACATAATGGATGGTCTCTCAGGAACTGAATACAACTGCACGGCACAGACATCAGTAGCACAGTCCAAATTAACAGGTGGAAAATGAAAGCTTTCCCATCAAATCGGGAGTCAAATCAAGGCTGTCCACACTCCTTTGCTTTGTTTATATGCTGTATTGTGTTTTTGCCATATCCATCAGGAAGGACATAGGAAGAATAAGAGTGATGATGTCAGGCAGTGGGGGCACTCAAATCAAAGACTCACTGAACTTGGATAAGGTCCCCACCTTCTACTTGGACTCTTGGTCAGTCCGCAGATTGATCAACACCTGCAACCAGTTTGAACTGATCTCAGAGGCCAGTGTGAATCGTAGCAAGAGCAAGGCCATGTTCTTTGGCAACTGGCCTGATTTATCCACTGTTCCCTTCATCATCCAGTCCAAATCCTGAACGTGCTAAGAATCTGGTTCTGAGGAGCTGGGAAAGGGACAGGAATTAGCTGGAGTGGATAGCCAAGGTGAAATAGGAATTTGGGAATGTGGGAGTGGTGTTCCCTCCCAATGGCAGGCAAAAACCTGGGCAACAGATGTAAAATGCTCTTTGTATAACTGTATGTGGCACAGGTGTGGTTCATATGACTCCTGCACTGTAGCAGTCACTCAAGCCATTTTCCATTTCATCTGGAAGCCCAGAACTGGATCATGTCTTTTGGGTCATGGTGTACAGGTCTCCAGAGAAAAGGGGAAAAATGTAACTAATATAGCCCTCATTTTGATGGCTACCTTTGTGTGTGGTTGCATCAGCCTATGGATAGAACCAGAGTACGTAAACGCCAAGTATGTCGATGCGCTGAGTTTCCACCCATCTACAGTGTTGTGAAGGATGAGCCTGGTCTCATTGTTGTGCAATGTTCCATTCAGTGGGACTTTGCCACATGGCCTGTCCTTCACAGAAAGATTTCTTTGGAGGAACACCTTCAACCACAAGTTCAGCAGGCATTAGTCAACACAGAATGTTGTGGAGGTCCGATGGGAGAAGGAGATAGTGGATCAGTGGATCCTGTGAGAAGGTTCACTGAGGAGGCTGTAAAAAGTCATTCAGAAGAATAATGAATTGCCAGAACTCACAGACAAATACCAACCCTCACATGGCTAGCAGCGAGAGGGGTCCTCCCCAACAGATCCTTCGTGCACAGCTGGAGCCTCAATCACACCGCACACGACTCTTGAGATGGCTGTGGTGTAGATGAGAAACCGTTCACTTCCTCTGGACTGTGCATTTATCAAAAAGATATGGAAGAGGATGCAATGGTCCTTGTCAAGGTTCACCCTGAGCAGGTGCATCACAGAGGACTCTGTGACTTATGTGTTGTTTCCAGGGATGCATACTGAGCTAGACATCATCTTAGTGAAAGATACACTTTGGTCTGCATGAAACTTGTTGGTCTCCCAGTATGAGGAGATGTATGCAAGCTAATTCTGCCAGCTAGCACATTCCAAAGCGTAGGAGTGCATGCTGAGAGATATGTTGTAGCTCAGTGCAGCCACCACAATCCTTTTGGGGAAGGATTACAATCTAGGGTCTTGCTGCCAGTGGACACCGAGGGGCTGGGTCGCATGTAACAGCCTCTCAAATATTTCACAGGTATATTATTTAAGGAGTAAACATGAGTGGCTGAGCTGAATATTTCTCAGGATGCCCTGGGTAGAAACATTCTCCTACAGAGGGCTCTTCTTCCCGCATCCCATCCTCCTCCTCCTGGCATTCCTCTCATCATCACCCCTGACAGGCTGCACTCTGAAGGGAATAACCACTAAAACACTAATGCCAGGGATCAATTAAACTAATTAAGCTCCTGGCACACTGTTCCCTATCCACAGTACACGCTCTGAAAAACTCTGGATCCAACCCTTTGTAGAAATCAGTCAAGAATTAACCTGTAAGTCATTAATGATCCCATTGAATGGTTCTGGTGGGTTAGACATTAGATTCTGGGTCCTCCATGCATGATGAACACCTTTCATTAGCCACATCATTGAGATCTAGACTGGCAATATCAGTATCAAATCACATGCATGGTGATTGACATTGCAATGGTCTGGCAGTGGGTCAGACACGAAGATCAGAAAGAACATAATTCCCTTAGCAGAGGTATCAATAAATATTGGACATAGATTTAAGGTAATAGGTACAGAAATTAGAGGAGAATTGAGGAAATATTATTTCAGACATAGAGTGTTGAGTGTCTGGAATTCATTGCCGGAAAGAATGAGGGTGACAAAAAACATCAACATGTTTAAAATTGCCCAAATTTGTTGTAACCTTGAAGGCTATTGTCCAAAAAATACAGAAGATGATTTGTCTAATTTGCTCTTTTTTAGCTAGCATAAAACACAATGGAGTGGCTTCTTTCCGTGACATGAGTGTCAATAATTCAATGACAACCTGCCTATTTTGCATCCTTCTGGGAACCAAGAGCCTGCCGCCAAAGACCTGAAATTCAGTCTTTGAAATGAAACATTAACTGTTTGTCTTTTCACAGATGCTCTCTGACCTGCTGAGCGTTTTCTGATTTTAACCCACAGCCATGAGCTACCTTCCCAAAATGGTAGTCAGTACACTCATCTTTAAATTGTGTGTGCAAATTGGACACAAATCAGTTCCCATGACACCCAAACAGTGCCAAGCAGTTGGATTTTGGAGCTACTGTTTTTTTTTCCTTCTAATTCTGAAGGTAGAATAGAGGAAGGATAGGTTCTTAGTTTTCAGTAGTTGGAACCATTTTTCACTGGTACAGCAAGTAATTATAATCCACTTTTCCAAGGAAGGAGGTTATACAATCATAGGGTTGTATTGCACAGAAATAGGCACTTCAGCCCACCTCGTCAATCACCCATCTACACTCACCCCACTCCAATTTCATTTTTCCCGATTCCCATCAACTTCTCCTAGATTCTACCATTCAGACACCGGGGCAATTTGCAGTGGCCAATTAACCTCTGGCAGCAGAAGAGGTCAAGGTTGAACTCACATTACTGGAGGTATGAGGCAGCAGGTCTACTAGCTGCTTCACTCTGCTGTCCAAGTTGAATGATTTAAGTTGCAATTCCATTGCTTTGCAACATAGCCACCAACTCTGAGTTTCATTTCATTACTCCTCGATTGCTTATGATTTCAAATATATGCATATGACAGACCAAGTCATCTATTTTACATGACAAGTGAGCTTACTTGAAAGCACTTGCATTTATTTCTGTTCACTCGTCACTGCCCTAATTGTTAATCTATGCATTACAGATGGTGGCTTGGATTGCAAATGCTCGGTAATTCAAAAGAATAGGCACAATGCACTTCTGTCCCGAGTCCTAAAAGAATTAGAAAGGAAGCAGGGTTCATCACAGATGTAGGAATGAGCAGGGGAGTGGGGCGAATTGGATAGGTATGATGGACTGAATGACTTCCTTGTGTAGCATGAGAATCTATGATTCTATGGGGAAGAGTATCAAACTCTCGCTCAAAACACATCACCGAACACACATAATATAAAGCTAAGTAATAATGCTGAGTATTTTTTTCTTCTTGTTGTCTGATATGGAGCAGGCACAGCCAATTTCTTTTTCATGTTCATCAAAGGCAATGACAGGAGAATAGAGCGCAAAAAACACTCCTTCAGCATATACCACCATTCAATGGGAACGTGACTGATCTGCCACCTATATCTGTACACCTGACTTTGCCCCTTATCCCTTAATACCTTCAGCTGACTGAAACCTCTCCATCCCAGATTTAAAAGCAAAAATTGGCCCAGCATTCAATGACCATTGGTTTCAAAATTTCTGTCATCCTATGAATGCAAAACTGTTTCCCAGCATTAATCCTGAGAAGATTTTTAGATGGTACTTACCAATTGTGGACTCCCACCTAGTCAGTTTCCTTTCTGTACCTTAGAATCATATCATCTTTTAACCAATTAAATTCCAGGGAAGCACCCATAGTTTGCATGATCTTTCTTTTTAATATACTCTTCAACATCCAGGTATCATTCCGATATACAAAACTCTCTCCATTCCAGTAATTCATCCTAATGTTGGGTGCCCGGGTCTATTCATAAAGCTCCAGGAGTGCTTTTGCCTGGGGTTTCTGTAGCTGTGGCATAACTTCCTCTTGTATACCAGACGTCTATAAAGGTCAGCATTCCATTGGCACCTTTGAAACAATGGAGTAGCTTCTTCACAGCTCTGGGGAGCAGAATTCAATCCTTAATCCCGGCTGCTATCCATGCGGAGTTTGCACATTCCCCCTGTGACTGTATGACTGGGATAGCTCCAGGTGCTCCGGTTTCCTCCTATGCAGGTTGGTAGGTTAATTGGCCATTGTAAATGTCTCCTAGTGTGCAGGTGACTGGTAGAAACTGGGGGAGTTAAGGGGAATGTGGTAAGAATTAAGTAGGATCAGTATAAGTATGTGTTTGAAGGTTGGCACAGACTCAGTGGACTGAAATGGGACTCTAATTTTGTGCTACATTCTATAATTCTCAATACCTTTGGTTGATTGGGGAAAAGGATGTTTGCAGATCAAGAACTCATGGTCTATCAGGCAGCAGTGATCCCTGCCTCCTTATATGCTTCTGAGACCTTGACCACCAACAGCAGATACCTCTGCAAAATTCACCCACATTTACTGGAAGGATAAATGAATCAATGTCAGTGTCTTCTGCCAGGACAACATCCCCACTATTGAGGGTCTAATTACTCTCTGTGTGTCAGGATATGTCATTTACATTCCTGACACTGGACTCTCTATTCTGAGCTCAGGCAGCTCAATGTTACCACATTGACAGAGGAAAAGGTTCAAGAGTATTCTCAAAACTTCCTTTAAAGTATGCTACATCCCCCACTGAGTCTTGGGAATATCTGTCTCATAATGACTCAGAGTGGAGAAGGAGTAGTTGCAATGGTACTGCAAATCTCCATGCATTGGGAGTACACAGAAACTCAGCATAAAAGGCTGAAGTAGAACACAACCTCTCAGCCTACCACCCACCCCAAACATCAGACACCTTCTGCCTCATCTGTGGAAAAATGAGTTGTTAACACATTGGCTACATCAGTTACCTCAGAGGCCACCGAAATAGAAAGTCATCCTCACGTGCAAAGGATGTGCAAAGGATGTGCAAAGAAAAAGAAAGCTCAGTGAGAAACAAATTGCTAGAGGAACTCAGCAAGTCAAGCAGCATTTATGGAGAGAAGTGGACAGTCAATATTTTAGGTCGAAACCCTGGACACAGGAAATGCAGATGAACTGTCTCGACCCAAAATGTCGATTGTCTATTTCTCTCCACAATTGCTACCTGACCTTAAATACACCCAATGACTTGGCCTCCACCACCAATGAATCCATGGCAACGAATTCCACTGATTCACTGCCCTTTGGCTGAAGGAAGTCCTCCTCATCTCAGTTCTAAAGGGACACCCCTTTATTCTGAGGCTGTGCACTAGGATCCTAGACTCTCCTACTGATGGAGACATCCTCCCCACATCCACTCTATCCAGGCATTTCAGTATTCAACCTGCTGAGTTTTTCAGTAGCTTCTGTTTTTATTTCAGATTTCCAGCATCTGCAGCTCTTTTGTTCCTCCTCTTCTGTGCCAGTTCCCCATAGCTCCCAACTGCATTGATCTTTCAAACATTTACCTGCCTCCACCTTGAGTGCCTCTAATGGTCCAACCACCACAACCCTCAGGATAAAAGGATTCCGAGGATTCACCACCTTCTAAATAGTAGTGTAGTGGTTAGCGTAATGCTTTTACAGTGCCAGCGACCCGGGTTCAATTCCGGCCTCTGTCTGTAAGGAGTTTGTATGTTCTTCCCGTGACTGCGTGGGTTTCCTCCAGATGCTCCGGTTTCCTCCTATGTACACGTGACTAATAAGGATATCTTATCTTGTCTTATGTTATCTTATCTGAGCCATTGAGTTCCTCCAACAGTTGTTTCTCGCTCCATATTCCAGCATCTGCATTCTCTTGTGTCTCCAAAAGAATGTTCAGTATGCATGAAATTCCAGTCTCATTTACCACTGATGAAGTGCTCCTGTTTAGTCTTTTTAGGTCAACAGTGGATGGGATCTGGGGAAAAGGAGTGTCCCTTTTTTTCACATTCACATCCAACATGCAACTTCCTTTGCGTTGCAGCACAGAGATATGCCTTAATTATCATCTCCCAATGAAGCAGTGTTACACCAAAGCAATCTGCTTTAAACTTTGTGCAGCAGATTTCCTCATGCTCCTTAAATGAGTTGATAATTAAGTGGAGGTTTTGACCAGAGGGTCAATGTCTATAAGGAAATATGTTCTGTTTCCTGCACAGGTCCCAAAAGGGCCACTTGGGTCCAGTTTAGAACAAAATTCTGCCTTGAAGCCTTACTCTCATAGCCTCTTTTTTCTGGCTTTCTGTTGGGTTGAATCCAAATTGTCATGGCATAAGGAGTGCATCTTAATGTTATTCATCATCTTGTCACCTTCTGCTCCATTTAATTTACAACACTCTGAATAGTAAAGCTGAGGGGCGATTCCTATGTGCTAAAATAGCAAGTGAGATCTCTCCACGTATTTTAACACACAGCTCCCTTCTATCTTCTGTCAATGAGGCATTTCATTGTATGGGCATTGTTAGCAAGGCCAGTATTGGACATTACTGTTGCCCCTGGTAGGGACTTGATGGGTATTCAAATGGGACCACTGCACTCCATATGGTGAAGTACTCCCAGAGTGTTTTTTAGGAATGGAGATAAATGCCTCAGTCAGGAAAGTGTGTTACTTGAAGGGGCACCTACTGCACTTGCCCTTACAAATGGTGGGCCTGGGAAGTGCAGTGAAAGGAGCCTCAGTGAGTTGCAAAGTGCTCCTTGGGTTTGTCTGCACTACAGTCACTTGCACCTGTGATAGGGAGCATGAATGAATGAAACTGAGGATGAGCTAAGTTATGTCTCAAAGTGAACTGATTAAGAGATGAACTTTTCTGATTCCTTGGTAGCGCAGTTCAAGAATCAATATAAATATCTCCATCAGATGCAGGGACAGGTCTTTTTCAAGCCCAATCAGTAAACTTGTCCAACATGTCCCAGTACAGGTTGCAAATGCTATTTTGTCTGTCGGCTTTACAATTACTCCCCAGTCACGTTACCCTGGAGAGTGGATTGTTTATCTCAGCCTTTTTTGGTGCTAATAGCATAAAATTGATTTTACTTAGTGATCCTCACTGGGAAAAATGTGCATCTATTGCAAAAATATACCAGGCAAATCCATGCACAATCTATGCAAGTGTGTCTGACTGTCTCCAGGATCAGTGTAATGAAAATCAAAAAACTGCACTTGCTTGAAATTTAAAATAAAAAAAATGGACACTCAGCAGGTCAGGCAGCATCTATGGAAACAAAAGCAGAGTTAATGTCTCAGGTCAAAGACCCTTCTGCAGATCTGGAAAAGAGAGAACACAGATTAACTTTAACTTGCAGACAGGGTAAGAGAGGATGGATAGGACAAAGGGAATATCTCCAATAGGATTTGACCAGGGTGATAAGCTGTTAATAACCACTGGTTGATAGACTAACAAGGCCAATGTAATGATGTGATCATTCGTGCGACACCTATTTCTGGCCATGACTAACTGGAGCTTGAATGTGCATTCTCAGTACAACCTGGAGCACACCAACAATTTGCTATTTTCTTCCTATATGAAGGAATACTTTACTAACAATAGGAGACCTTATTGGGCAGCTTCAGACTTTACTACAGGTTGCTCAAACACCTTCCAAAATCCACAGAATTTGTTACATCAAACAGATTGTTCATTCTCAGGGATATTCATTCCATGGGTACATCAGTAGTAATGACTGCATTACTGGCAATGACCAGCCTACCGGATGTCTCAGGCACCTCCGGACAGAAGAAAAAGACTTGCACATTTACAAAGAACCAACATCAAGAGAATCTTTGAAGACACCACATACTATCTAGACCTCCTTGTTGAACAATGTATCTGCAGGTTTAGGTTTTTCAAGGGTTTCATCGCTGAACTGTATGATATTCTGCAGGAAGACCTCCCGCCACACTCTCATGCCTGGGCTGTACTCTCAAAGACCATCTAAAGTTCCAAGTGGTCATTGCAAATTTCTACCATTTCTCCCAGTTTACTGCTCATATCAACATTAGAAAGGCCCCCCAAGCTCTGAATTTGCATCAATTAAATCAACATTTTGGCCACATGTTAGTTAATCAATCACATTTGCACCAACACTGGTATCTCAGAATCAGGCTACATATGTGACCTTTTCTATGCTTCTAGATCTCATCAAAAGAGTTAATGTGGTGTCCTAATGCATCAGGAGAACATGGGTTATCAAATGCAGTTCTCTTAAGATAAAAGTCTTCATCACCAAAGAGATACAACATTTCCAAGACAAAGTTGTGAGCTATCTATTCTTAATTATTCTTTCCTGGCATTCTTTAGAATGTTTTTGTGTGTGCACCCACACATCTTCCAATCAGCTGGATAATCACTCTTGGTTCCATATTTTTAAACATCCTCTATCACACTGTAATGCTTGTTTTTATTGAAGGGACCCAGAAAAATTGTACAATCCTCGACAGTATTTTAGAAGCACCTGCACTAAGCAATGAACTGACCTTCCATCAATTCCCTTATCCCTTCCCCCTACTGTTCCCATCAGCCCACTATCCCTCCCTTATCTAGTTTCACTCATCACCTTTCTTTCTTATCAGATTCCATAACCAGCATCCTTTTCTTGTCTCCACCTATCACCTCTCAGCTTCTGTTGCTGGCTCCATCTGCCAATCACATGGATCTACCTATCACTTGCCAGACCCTGCCTCACCCCTCCCCCTCACCTCTTTATATTGGCTGTCTCTCCTCTACACTCTCAATCCTGGTGCAGGGAAGCAATGACTATCCCTTTGCTCCACAGAAGCTGCCTGCCCTATTAAGTTCCTCCAGCAACTTGATTTTTTGCTCCAGATCCTAGCGTCTAAGTCTCTTATGTTTCCACTCATTTAGCTTCAGTAGTTAGTTTATGAATGAATACTAAGGTCAGTTTCCTCGGCCTCTGTATAAATGAGCATTTTCTTCCCCCAAGCCTACTGGTACATCAAATCTTGGTCAATTCTACAAACTCCCTCCCTGGTTGAAGCTCTGTCCATTATTTGGATTTGTCAGCTTTACTGGTTTCCACAAGTACAGATATTGACTAGATGTGGGTGCTGTGAATAGAGTTTGCAAGGGTAGCAGGTTATGCTACTCCTGGGACCCTGACCACTGGAGCTGTCTGTATGGACTTTGGACATTCTCCCTGTAATGGTGTGGGCTTCTTCAGGGTGCTCCAGTTTCCTCCCACATCCTGAAGCCATGCTGATAGTTAATTGGCCACTGTAGATTACCCAGTGGTGTTGATGGCTAAAGGAATCAATGGGAAGTTGATGGGCACGTGTGAGAGAAAATAAGTTACAGAGGTTCAGAGAAATAAGGAGGGGGAAAGGGGACTAATGGGATTGCTGTGCTGGGAGCCAACATGGACTCCTTCTGCGCCATTATAAGAATAAGATATTCATGGTCCCAAATGGCTCCTACTACAAACCCAGATCCTTTCCCAAGTCGTAAAGATTTCCATTCGCTCCATGGTTTTGATTATCAAAACAAATTCCTGATAAGAATGCACAGATGACTTCAGAGTTACTGCACTGCTGGACATACTTGGGAGCCAGCACTGTACAGAAACATGTATCCTGGAGGTTAAGGCCTCCCCTCTACCTCCCTAGATCCTAATGCCACCAGTGTGCTCTCCAGGCATAGCCGCTGAACAGAATTATGACAAGAGACACACGTATATCTGAATCACTGCGGAAAACATCTTTGGACTTCAGAAAATTGTATCCTGGAGCCTACACAAGGCCAGGGGCACCTGCAGTGCAACCAGCCAGGTATGAAGGCTTCATTCTGATGTGCTATTGGCTGTAAAACCCTGCCAACTGCAGGCAACATTCAATACCATTGGAAGAGACTGAGAGAATCAGAATCAGGTTTATTATCACGGACATATGTTGTAAAATTTGTTGTTTTGTGGCAGCAGTACTGTGTAAGACATAAAGACATAAAAATTACTGTAAGTTTCAAAAATAAATAAATAATGCAAAAGAAGAATAATGACATAGTCATGAGTTCATGGACTGTTCAGAAATCTGATGGTGGAGGGGAAGAAGCTGTTCCTGAAATGATGAGTGTGGGTCTTCAGGCTCCTGTATCTCCTTCCTGATGGTAGTAACATGAAGAGGGCACGTTCCGGGTGATAAGGGTCCTTAATAATGGATACTGCCTTCTTGAGGCACCGCCATTTGAAGATGTCGTTGATGGTGGAGAGGGTTGTGCCTGTGATGGAGCTGGCTGAGTCTACAATCCTCTGCTGCCTCTTTCGATTCTGCACATTGGAGTCACCATACCAGGTGGTGATGCAACCAGTCAGAATGCTCCCCACATACATCTGTATAAATATCCAAGAGTCTTTGGCGACATACCGAATCTCCTCAAACTCCTAATGAAGTAGAGACATAAAGCATAAGTTGGAGAACAACAGCAGCCAGAGGATCGGGAGGATGAGGATGTTTCTAGGTGGACATCCCAGGAGATCAGCAGTAACCTCATCCCCCAGTAGAACAGATGTTACAAGGGACTCCTACTAAGAGAGATGTTTTTCATAAGGAGTTGCTAATTCACAGTCCCAAAGTAAATCCAATGGCCCATTGAACGCAACAATACTTGGTACCAATGTGTTTCACCAATCATCAGGAGGGGGAGCCCATATGGCACTCTACAATCTCTCACATCCTCCTACGCAAGACCACCTGCACAACTTAAAATGAACCCATGTTTGCTTCCTGAATTCTCTAACTTAAATGGCTTTCTGTACCTAATAATAAATTGCACCTAATTTAAAGAATACTGACATCAACACAAAATTAACTTTTCAAATCAGCTTCCTTCCTCTAGTATAAACCTTATTCAACATCCTAGATCCTTTAGACAGCTGCTCAATATCAGGGATGATAGGTCAGCATTGTTGCCATGTTAGCTGACAGTAATACACATCATAATGAAACAATCAAATTGGCATGCAAAGGTTATGGAGATAGATTGAGGAATCAGAAAATGTTCACATTCAGCAATAAGAAATTTCTCATAAAACCCCAACTAATGTTCATTTTAGACCACTGAACTTGAAGCTATGTCCTCTGGTATTTGACATTTCCACGCTGAGAAAAAGACCCTGACTCTCTACCCTATCTATGCCTCTCATAATTTTATATACTTCTGTCAGGTATCCCCTCAGCCTCTGACGTTCCAAAGAAAACAATTCAAGTTTGTCTAATCTCTCCTAAAACTTAATGCACTCCAATCCAGGCAAACGCCCAGGTGAATCTTATCCTTCCTACAGTGTGGCAAACAGAACTGCACACTATACTTAAAATGTGGCCTAACCAAAGTTTTATACAGCTGCAACATGACTTGCCAACTTTTACACTTAATGGCCCTGCCAATGAAAGCAAGCATGCCTTATGCCTTAGAGTCATAGAGTCACAGAGTACTACAGCACAGAAACAGACCCTTCTGCCCATCTAGTCCATGCTGACCTGATCTTCTGCTGTCCCATCTACCTGCACCTGCACCATATCCTTCCAAAATCCTCCCATCCATGTACCTATCCAAATTTCTCTTAAATATTACAATTGAACCTGCATCTGCCACTTCTGCTGGCAGCTCGTTCCACACTTGCACCACCCTCTGAGTGACGAAGTTTCCCCTCAGATTCCCCTTATATATTTCACCTTTCACCCTAAACCTATGTCCTCCATTTCCAGTCCCACCTAACCTTAGGTGGAAAAAACCTGTGTGCATTCACTTGATCTATGCCCCTCATGATTTTGTATACCTCTATAAGATCTCCCCTCATTCTTCCTGCACTCAAGGGAATAAAGTCCTAACGTATTCAACCTCTCTCTATAACTTGTCCTCAAGTCCCAGCAACATCTGTGTAAATTTTCTCTGCACTCTTTCAAGCTTATTGATATCTTTCGTGTTGGTACATGACCAGAACTGCACACAATGCTCTAAATTCAGCCTCACCAACACCTTCTTTACCACCCTATATATTTCTATTGCCACTATATATATATATATATATATATATATATATATTGCCACTTTCAGGGAATTATAGAATTGGACCTCAAGATCCCTCTGTATGTCAATGCTCCTAAGGGTCCTACCATTTACTGTATACTTTCTTCTTACATTTGACTTCCCAAAATTCATCACCTCACACTTGTCTGCATTAAACTCCAGCTGCCATTTCTTCACCCAGATTTCCAGCTGATTTATATCTTGCTGAGTCTTTTGACAACCTTTCTCACAATCCACAATTCCACCAATTTTTCTGTTGTCTGCAATCTCTCTCTCTGTCTCTCTCACTCTCTCTCTGTCTCTCTCTCTCTCTCTCTCTCTCTCTCTCTCTCTCTGTCTCTCTCTCTCTCTCTCTCTCTCTGTCTCTCTGTCTCTCTCTCTCTCTCTCTCTGTCTCTCTGTCTCTCTGTCTCTCTCTCTCTCTCTGTCTCTCTGTCTCTCTGTCTCTCTCTCTCTCTCTCTCTCTCTGTCTCTCTGTCTCTCTGTCTCTCTCTCTCTCTCTGTCTCTCTGTCTCTCTGTCTCTCTCTCTCTCTCTCTCTCTCTCTGTCTCTCTGTCTCTCTCTCTCTCTCTGTCTCTCTGTCTCTCTGTCTCTCTGTCTCTGTCTCTCTCTCTCTCTCTCTCTCTCTGTCTCTCTGTCTCTCTGTCTCTCTGTCTGTCTCTCTCTCTCTCTCTCTCTCTCTCTGTCTCTCTCTCCCTCAGAGGTCCCAGCTCTGATCCTTGCAGTATACTACTGGTCACAGTCAGAAAAACATCTACACTCTGTGATCTATGACCAAGCCAATTATGTATCTAACTTGCCAGCTCACTGTGGATTCTGGATTAGCCCACCATCAGGGACCTTGTCAAATACTTTACTAAAGTCCATGTAGACAACATCCACTGCCAATCATCTCTGTCACCTCCTCAAAAAATTCAAACAAGTTCCTATAACATGACCTGCCCACCTATAGCTGTGCTGATTATCCCTGATGTCCATGCTTTTCAAATGTGAATAACTCCTGGCCCTGAAAATGTTCTCCAACAATTTCCCTACTACTAACGGAAGGCTCACTCGCCTACGATTTCTTAGACTATTCCTGTTGCCTTCCTTAAACATAAGATCAACATTCACTATTCTCCAGTTTTCCGGGTCCTCATCCATGGCTAAAATGATACAAAAATCTCTATTAAGGCCCCAGCAATTTCCTCCTCTGTTTCCCTCAGTCTCCTGGGATAGATAGATGGATTCCATTAGCCCCTGGGGACTTACCCACCTTACTGCTTTTCAAGAGACCCAGCACCATCTCCTGCTTAATATCAACATGCCCTGGAATATCAGCATGCCCCTCCTTGATCTCACCATCATCCATGTCCTTCTCTTTGGTAAATACCGATGCAAGTAACTTATCAACAACCTCTCCTACTTCTTCTGGCTCTACACATAAATTCCCTTCTTTATTCTTGAGTGTACCTTCTTTTTCCCTAAACTCTTACTTTTAATATATGTATAAAATGCCTTGCGATTCTCCTTAATCCTACTTGTCAAGGATATTTTATAGTCCCTTTGAACCCCCTTAATTCCTTGTTTGAGTTCTCTCCTGATTTCTTTATAATCCTCAAGGGCCTTGTCTGATTTCATCTTCCTAAACCTTACACATGCTTCCTTTTTCTTTTTGTCTATATTAACAATATCTCTTGTCATGCAGGGTTCCCAAATCTTGCCATCGTTATTGTTCATCATCACAGGAACATACTGGTCCTGAACTCTAAGCAGCTGGTCTTTAAACGATGCCAACATGTCAGATGTTGATTTTCCCCATAAAGCCACTCCCAATCTATTTTCCCCAGTTTCTGACTAATGCAGTTAAAATTAGCCTTCCACCAATTCAGCATTTTATCCCAAAGACCAGTCTTATCCTTATCCATTGGCAGAATAATGTGCCAGTAATGGCATAACTCTATATCATAATCATGTGGTCCGTGATGTGGAAGCATCACTCATTGTCCAGAAGGCAGAGTGGGGATCCCCGTCTCATGGATCTGCATGGCCTCTTGTGAGAATAGAGAGATGGACTCCTTCTCTCTCTCTGTCACTTCCTGCAGTGGATTAGGCAGTTTGATAACACATCAACCACCATGATGTGTATGCATGTCAATGTTGGTATGAAAACATCCCAACTGTAGTTGTTAACTGAGTCCACTGACAGGACACACATAATTCCCCCTGCTTCTCTGGTGAGCCCCCTCACCATGTTCTTTAAGCTAGGTTCCAGATTGAAGCCCACGTGCACTACAGTGCAATGATGTATCGCCCTATGACACGTCCCTCCAATGCATTCTGCTCATCTCTATGGTGGTGTCAAATTCAATGACACATATAGTTCATCTCCACCCTGCTTTCTCCCTCCCTAATCTCCTCCTACTCCTCCTGCTCCGTTTCCTCATATTCTCAGGGAAGAGGAAAAAGGAGGCCATTGCTGATACTCTGCAAAGAAAAGTCCAAAGATGATTAACATTAGTAAGCTGTGGTCTAAACATCTTTATGGTGACACAATAGCACAACTGGTAATGAGATTATCTATTATTGCTAAACTTACAGGAGATGTAGTCACAAGGAAGCATTGCTTGTGAGTTCATCTGGCAGATTCTATGCAATGCCTGCTCATGCAATGGTCTGTGCCTTGTGCAGAAGACAGTGTCCTCCAGCCTGGATGATGGCAAATCTGATTGGAACCTCCTCCCGCGGATAAAGGAGGGTGATGTGGAGGTGTGGGTGTGCCTGCATTGAATTTATTGAGTAATAGATTATAAGATTGTATAATTAACCACGCGTGCGTGCGCGTGTGCGTGTGTGTGTGTGTGTGTTATGACCAATCCATGTGTGTGTACGATTCACCTTAAAATATCCTGAAAGATCGTGAAATGTCTCATGACGTTGTTCCATACTCTGTGGATTCTCTGAGACAACTCAAGATACTTCCTGCCTGTTTTTTTCCTACATTGGACCTGGAAGGTCTTCCTCCCCCATCTTTGGTACGACACAATGGCATGGTTTGGAGAGGTGCTGTCTCTCAGCTCCAGCAGCCTGGGTTCAGTCCTTACCTTCATTGCTGTCTGAATGGTGTTTGCATGTTCTCCCTGTGACTGTGTGGGTTTCCTCAGGGTGCTCTGGTTTCCCCTTATATCCCAAAGGCTAATTGGCTATTGCAAATTGCCTCTAATGTGTAGATTTTGGGGGAAGTTGAGAGGAATGTGTGGGGAATAAAATGGGATGAGTGAGGAAGTAGTGTAAATGGGTACTTAATGGTTGACATGGACTCAATGAGCTGAAAGGCCTGTTTCCAATGTGTATAACTCTATGGCATTCTCCCAATTGCTGGATCACAAGACCTCTCTCCAGGCATATATTTCAAGAATGAGTACTCCTAAGATCCTCTTAGTAAATATTGAAGCTCTCTTCCCTGCAACATCTCTCTCCTCCATGACAGGCTACATTGTGTTTTGCTGGTGTATTTCTTTAAGGGCTGACACCTTTTTCAGACAGCTTGTCGGAAGCTGTATTGAGTTGAGTGTGGTCCTATTGGAAGCCATGCAGATCACAACTTATTGCATGTTTCTGATTGTAAACCACCCTAACTGTATTTTAAATGCCTTTTTGGCCAATTTCATGACCTTTTATGGGGTGCCCAAGAGGCCATTAATCCTGAATGCAATAGTGGTTTAGCACACCAAAATCTATGACGCTCAATGTCTAGCCAATAATAACAATGGGAAGTACTTTACAAACCAATGGGGAAAATTTCTGCAAGGGACTTTTTCTTATTTCTTATTCTAATTTTTTGCAGGAAATCAATAGCAATCCTGAAAATAAAGTGTAAATATAGAATCCCAAATAGAGTTAGCCTAAAGTGGTCATCAAGTACACAGTGGCCATCTTTGAAACAAGTTCCAAAGTAACTCTTTGCCTTCAACATTCCCTGTAGCACTTCATATTCTGATACTTTTCAAGATTTTACCTTCCAATTCTTGTTTGAAATATTACTGTGTCTGCTTCCAGCCCTTTTTACATTCCAGATCACAACAATTGGTTGTGGAAGAACAATTCTCAACTTGCTGATGTTTTTTTTCCCAATTTATCTTTAATATGTCCTCTGATTATATGTATATTCCTGGCATTAGTGTTTTATTCTCAATAGTTCTACAAAATGCCTTTCAATTTTTAATTTCACTATTAACCCTTGAAATGTTGCTTATTTCTGGTCAGTTACTCTTAGGTTAGGTCTGACCTCCATCTTCTAAACCTTCTTGGGTGTGAATATCTGAGAACAAACCACGCAACAGGAGTATTGGGGATGTTTCACAGGGGGGCTCTGCATGCTCTTGTAATAAGTTAATGGACAACTATGTGTATTTTTGAAAATCCATGTACATACATAAGCATCCATCCATGAAATAAATTCAATTCTTCAAATGTCAGATATTTTTAAACTAAATTATGGCAGTATGGAGGCAAGAACATGGCTATCAGTTACTTTTAAATATCACATACCAATATGGTAAGACAGAACATAACCTTACCTGGTAGTTCAATATTTTTGGAGGTGAAGTCTCTTACGTTGTATATCAAATCAATGACTGCTCAGCTGTTTGAGCATATTTAAAGTATGCTATGGCATTTCTCCTAAGGCAAGGATAGAGTACTCCAAAAGACAGCCAATATTTCATCCCTCAACTATACACCAAACTGCTTAAATTTCCAATCACCTCAGTGCTATCAGTGAGAAGCTGAATTGTGTCAATTGGGCTTCGTTTACCTGCAAGTGGCTACATTTCAAAAATGATTCATTGCTAGTGAAGCATATTGTAATGTCCCAAGGAAAGGGACAGTAAAAATGCATCTTTTCTTTCAAGTAACTTTACAACCTGCAATATGCTGTTTCATATGTCTATGTGATCTGAGCCCACACAGTGAATTTTGAAGAAATGTCCACATAACCAGTATGACCTGGGAGGACATTAATGTACCTTTCTGGAGTGGTAGAAACCAACAGCACAGGAGTATATTTGGCCTGTTGTCGGTTTTCATATCATGTTCACAACATAAAAAGAGGCCCTTCAGCCCTTAAAATTTATGCCAGCTCTCCGAGCAATGCCACCAATCTCTTATCTCATTGCTGTCCTGTATCCTGATTCCCCTACTATTCATCTACACACTTGGGGTAATTCACAATAACCAATTAACCTACCATCTAGCAAGCCTTTGGGATGTGAAAGGAAACTGGAGCATGGGGAAGAAATTCACATAGTTACACAGAGATTGTGTAAACTCCACGCAGATAACACCAGAGGTCAGGATTGAGCCCAGGCCAATGAAGATATGAGACAAGCGCACAAGCCACTGGGGTACTGTGCTGCCTTGTGCCTTTTGAAGAACATCAGTCCCACAAGCTCATTTTTCATCTGAATTTCTGTAAGTTCCTCATTCAGCACCTTTTAAAGTTATTTCAATCTTTCATCTGTTCAGGTAGGATTTAAGAGAACCTGATATATTTTTGATGGGAAGCATACCTTCTCCCCTTCCCTCTGGATCTTTTCCAATCATCTTAAATCTATATTTTTTTTAAAAAGACTGCATTCAAAACATACTTTTGAGATATCTAATAATGAAATCTCATTGCTAAAGCACTCTCTACAGTGATAGTTTATGTTTACCTTGGCTATCAAAATCTCCTATAAACCTGCAAGCTTCTATCAGATGACCTCATAAACTTAGGGAGAGTGACTCTGATATTTTCAACCTCACCATAGTCCTGGTATGCATCCTATGAACAATGTTCAAAGCTTTTTTTGGCATATCTATTCACAATCTATGATTCATATTTGCCAAAATGAATCTTGAGTCATATAGCCACACCATCACTAAGAATAGCTACTTTACCTCCACAATATAGCTTGACTCCGGCCTTGCCTCAGCTCCTCTGCTGCTGAAACCTCCATGCTCATGTTACAACCCCATGACCTCTGGGCTTGACAATGTTAATGCATCAATGACCAGCCTTCATACTTTCACCATTGTGGTCATCTTCATGTAAGTCCCAACTCACACTGAATCCTGATCATCCATCTGCCCTTTGTGTTCAGGCCTACATTTTCTCCAGGCTAAACAATATCTTGATTTTAAAATCCTCATCCTTGTATCCAAATTCCCCCCATGGCCTGGCCACTCCTTGTCCCTGTAATCTCTTCCAGCACTACACTCCTGAAAGACCTCCACTCTCCTCCACTATTGCAGATTATTAAAATATGATTTTTTTATTATTGATAATGTTGAAGTGTTCCTGAAGTTTAGGCTAAAATTGGTTGGAGCAGCATAGTGTATTAATGATGGGGCCAAAGTAAATAGAAACCTCAAAGCTCTTCCTCCATGCAAAGCTTCATTTCTAACTAACTCACCAATTAACCATCTCTTGTCATTGACTCCTTGAGGCAGTAGGCCAAGAGTTTTCACTTTGGAACCAATCACCATCCAGGTAAAAATTGCCCACAAAATTGAACTTGAGTTAAATTATCTTTTTTTTTCTCAGATTTTCACCTAAATCCATTTGCATCACAGCTCTGCAAGATCCTCCCATGAACCAACATAAGTATAAAGTAATTAGTCAAAGTATATAATTCCATTTTTAAAAACAAAATTGCATTCAAAATATATTTTGAGATATCTAATAATGATAACCAGGCACACTATTATTAATACCTTAGAAATTGATTAATGTCATAAAAATAAGCATTGTAGTCAGATCTACCATTATGAGTAATCTAATTTTAAGAAAACTGAAAAAGTCTTAAAAATATACAGATCTAGTTATCGGTTACATCAGAATGCAATTTTCAGTTACTTTATAAAGTTAAAAGAATACATTCTATATGTTTTAAGAAGGTGTCCATTATTGTCTTTGTGTTTAAAAAGAATATTTCAAATGGTTGTAGTTGGTGAACAGCTACAATGGTGACAAATCTACACTGGGACCTTGCCAAGTCTTGAGGGTTGAGGTCAGATTCAAAGTATTTATTTTGAATGAGCATGGAAACTTAAGTTGTAACCTATAATTTACATGCACAATTCTCATCTGCTTGTATCTATCTGGCCAACTTCAGGTGAATTAGGCTGGGGGAAACTACCATCCATGGAAGCTCGAGTCTCACAATCTGCCTCTGATTGTGGTCAACAAAACAATGCATTCACTCCTTGGTCTAGGGGATTTTATATTTGATTTCAGATAATGCCTGCGTACAGGTTCAACCACTGTTGTAGAAAAGTTAGCCATGCTATTTTTAAAAAAAAGAATGTTATTAATGAACTTTTTCCAAAGTGTTTCTGTACTTTACAGGACTTGATAAAATCTGTGATGTGGTCCTCCCTGGCTCTTTCCCTACATATTGTACTTTGCTCATTGTGGATGTTTCCTGATCAGAAATGACTCACCTCCTAATCGAAAAGTTGTTCCAATTCATCTCTGAACACCGGGCATGAAAATATAACCTAACACTTTCTCAGATTACTGAGGAAAAGGTATACTCTCAGAATATCTTTTGGATGAGATATTAAAACAAGGGTCTGTCTACCCTCTCAGGAGGCTGTAAAAGGTGCTGTGGGCTTTTTTGAAGAGGAGCTGGAAAGTTATCCTTCTTGTCCTGGCCAATATCTATATGTCAACAAATCACAGATATAGATTTTCTGTCATTGTCACATTGCTGTTTCTGAGACTTAAGGTGTTTTAAATAGCTGACTATTTTCTACGTTACAGCAGAGTATAGATTCAAAATATTTCATTGAAAAACATTTTGTTACTACTTGCAAGGTGCTGTAGAAATGTGAGTATTTTAGGGATTATCTAAATTTTGCACCCTTGAGTGTTCAATGAATATTTATTAGGAAGCTACATGCCCACTCACTCTAAGCAAATACCTGTCACATCAGGTGGAGCAGCATTCATGGAAAGAGAAAGATTCAATGTTCTAGGTCAAAGACCCTATGTCAGAACAGGTCAGGCAGTATCTGTGCAAAAAGAAACAACATTAATATTTTATGTCATAGAATGACAAAGAGTCTTCAATCTGATACATTAATTCTATTTCTCTTTCTACATATTGCCTGACCTGCTGAATGTTTCCAGAATTAACTGTTTTTAGTTCACATTTTCAGCATCGGCATCTTTTTTTTATTTTCATTGAGTGTTACATTAGCTGTGGCAGAGTTGATTGCCTGTGAGGCAGGAGGTTGTGAGTTCAAATCCCACACCGGAAATTTCAGCACAAAAGTCAAGACAGATGCTGAGGAAATGCAGTACTTAATAACACACTTTATTTCAATGAAAGGCAGGGGATTAAACCTGGTTTACTGGCAAGTGTTTATCTGTCACTGTGAACATCACAAAATCAGATTGAGTGGTCATTGTCACACTGTGGTTTGTGGGAACTTGCTGTAAATAATTTAGCTGCTGCATTTCCTTTATTATATCAGGGAATTAAGGGATGTGAGGTTAGTGCAGCAAAGTGATGCTGAAGAAAAAGATGAACCAAGAAGACGACTCACCACAACTTTTCTGAGGGCAATTAGAGGTGGGCAATAAGTGCTGGCCTTGCCAGCAACACCATTATCTAGGAAAATGAATTTGAAAAGAACAGTTAAATCAGGTGAACCACGTTAACCACAGAACTGGACTGAGTCTTAGATCCCTTAATGACTTACTACTTCTCAACTTGTACTAACTTACTTCTGTGGTTTCTTAATTACCACAGGGAATGCACTTTTAAAAAATACTTCATTCACTGTGAAGTATTTGACATGCTCTATAGCCCTGAGGAGTGCAAAAAAAGGGCACAGTAACATAGGAGTTATGTTGTTGTGCTCGTGATGCAGAGGCTTCTAATTCTCTGAGTCTACCTCCTTTTTCTGAAGAGCAATAGAGGTAGGCATCAGATGCCAGTCTTTCCATTTTTGCCCATTGCCTAAAAATAAAATCACAGCAGCCGGAGAATTTAAATTCAATTCATTAAATAATTTTTGAATAAAAATCTAGCATCATTAATGGTGGTCATAAAACCATCAGATTGTCATAAAACAAATCATCATGTTCACCAAAGAATGTCTCTTTTTCACTCTCTTACTCTCTCTCTGTCTCTCGGCAAAATTGGAAAATCTTTATCATGAGGTCATAATTTTTAAAACTGAATAGAAATTAGGTCTACAAAGGAAATAGCACAGGGTGAAATATTTTGCAAATATTAATACTTTTGTATAATTACTATTAGTCATGATTTTATTATTAGTGAAAGGAAAATAATCTTGCATATAAATGGTGTGTTGCCAGATTCTCATCTTAACATCCTTTATGGAAAATGAAATAATTTTTAAGTGTGGTCATTGTTGTCAAATAGAAAACACAACAGCCAATTTGCACAAAATGATCACCAATAAACAACCTAATAATGAGCAGACCACCTCTCTTTAATGGTTGATTGTGAATAAGATATCAGAATTCTCTACTCTTCTTCAAAGTAATTGCACAGGATCTTTTATGTTCAACTAAGACAGTAGGTCACCTGAAAGATGGTATTTCTGACAATGTAATGCTCCTTCAGTATAATAACTTTTATTTGTACCTCGAATCCTATTGAAAATTATACTGACATAATGAGGCTCAAAGATGAGAATTTTCTCATCATAATCACAGTGTAATAATGCAAGCATACTTTTCTCTAAAACATGCCTGTTGACCAATGGCAATGCAAGAAGAAATATCATGACCTCATTAGATTTGAAGGTGAGAGCTCAACAAACTGCATTCAGTACTGAAACATACTACCTTTTGGTGTATCACTGACCACTCAAGTACCAGGTCTCACTTCCCTACACTCACTTTCAGCCAGATGGAGACACATACATTCATCAAGTGAGCCCAATGTAAGAAGTAGAAATAGGATTAGGTCATTCAAGCCCTTTCTGCCAACTCTGCAATTCATGGTTGATCTTTTATCCAGGTGCCACTTTTCTACAAGACCCCCAAATAGTTTGATTCCCATAACATCAAAAAATTGTTTATGATGGAAATCTAAAACTAAAAACAGAACATTCAGAAAGCAATCATCAGGTCGGCGACATCACTAGAGAAAGAAGCAGAATGTACATTTCAGGTCAAATACCCTTTGTTATGTATGGGAATGGAAGAAAACAAGTCGATCTTAACTGACAGAGAAGGCAGAATTGGAACTGGAATTGGAACTGGAATTGGTTTATTATTGTCACTTGTACTGAGGTACAGTGAAAAACTTGTCTTGCATACCGTTTATACAGATCAATTCATTACATAGTGCATTGAGGTAGTACAAGGTAAGAACAATACAGAATGCAGAATAAAATGTCACAGGTACAGAGAAAGTGCAGTGCAGGTAGACAATAAGGTGCAAGGTCATAACGAGGTAGAATGTGAGGTCAAGAGTCCATTCTATCGTACTAGGGAACTGTTCATTAGTCTTCTAACAGTGGGATAGAAGCTGTCCTTGAGCCGGGTGAAATATGCTTTCAGGCTTTTGCATCTTCTGTCCGATGGGAGAGGGGAGAAGAAAGAATGTCCAGGGTGGGTGGGGTCTTTGATTATGCTGGCTCCTTTACCGAGACAGCAAGAAGTATAGACAGAGTCCATGGAGAGGAGGCTGCTTTCCATGATTTGTTAAGCTATGTCCGCAACTCTGCAGTTTCTCGTGGTCCTGGGCAAAGCAATTGCCACACTAAGCATGATGCTTCCAGATAGGATTCTTTCTATAGTGCATTGATAAAAGTTGGTGAGTATCAATGGGAACATGCCAAATTTCTTTAGCCTCCTGAGGAAATAGTGGCGCTGGTGAGCTTTCTTGGCCAAGGCGTCTATGTGGTTAGACCAGGGCAGGCTATTGGTGATGTTCACTCCTAGGAACATGAAGATCTCAACCCTCCCAAACCTCAGCGCTATTGATGAATGTACAGGTACATGTATACCGCCCCCTTTCCTGAAGTCAATGATGAATTCGTTTTGCTGACATTGAGGGAATGGTTGTGTCTTGACACCATGTCACTAACCTCTCTATCTCCTTCCCGTACTCTGATTCAATATTTTATTTGAGATATGGCCCACTACAGTGGTGTCATCTGCAATCTTGTAGATGGAGTTAGAGCAGAATCTGACCATGCAGTCATGAGTGTATAGCGAGTAGAGTAGGGGGCTGAGGACACAGCCTTGTGGGGTACCAGTGTTGAGAATAATCGTGGCGGAGGTGTTGCTGCCTATCCTTACTGATTGTAGTCTGTTGGTCAGGAAGTGAAGGATCCAGTTGCAAAGAGAGGTTTTGAGTCCCATGTTCCCAGGTTTAGGAGTTTTGAGATGAGTTTGCTTGGGATTATAGTATTAAAGGCGAAGCTGTAGTCAATAAACAATAGTCTAACACTCCTGTCTTTACTGTCTAGATGCTCCAGAGGTGAGTGTAAGGTCAGGGAGATGGCGTCCACCATAGACCTGTTTTGGTGGTAGGTAAATTGCAGTGGGTCGAGGTTGTCTGGGAGGCTGGAGTTAATGTATACCATGACTAGCCTCTCAAAGCACTTCATGATGGTGGATATCAGAGCCACCGGGCGGTTGTCATTAAGGCAAGTTTCCTTTTTTTTCGATACCAGCATGATAGTTGTCTTCTTAAAGCAGGTGGGAACCTCAGCTTGAAGCAGGGAGAGGTTAAAAATGTCAGCAAGTACCCCCGCCAGCTGATCTGCACAGGATCTAAGGACATGATCAGGGACACCATCCGGGCCAGATGCTTTCCGCGGGCTTACTCTCCAGAAGACTGATCTTACGTCCACAACAATGACTGTGGGTTCAGGTGCATTGGAGGCTGTTGGGGTGGGTGGTGACAAATCAATCCCCTTCTGTTCAAAACATGCACAGAATGCATTAAGCTCATTGGGAATGGATGCACTATTGTCAGCAAAGCTGCCTGACTTCATTTTGTAGCCTGTTATAGCATGTAAGCCCTGCCACAACTGACGGCCGGTCTGGGACTTGATCTTGGATTGGTATTGTGTCTTGGCATCTTTGATAGCTCTACGGAGGTCGTATCTCAATTTCTTGTAAAGGTCAGGGTCACCTGACTTGAACGCCACAGTCCAGACTTCAGTAGGGAGTGGATCTCCAGGTTCGTCCATGGTTTCCAGTTTGAGAACTCCCAGATTGTCCTCTTTGGTACACAGTCCTTGACACACTTACTGATAAGGTCTATGATGGTGGTAACATACTCACCTAAACTGAAACTGAATTGGGAAGAAACATCCTCATTCCTCCCCCCACCGCCCACTCCCGGCACTCCCCAGGCTCTCTGGAACTTAAAACCAACCTGAAACATTGACCTGTTTTTCTTTCCACTGATTGTGCCTGATCTGCTGAATGTCTCCAGCACTTTTTGCTTTCATTATTTCCTGATTCCCTCAATATCTAAAATTTTTCTACCGTTTAGTTTCTTATTTTGATAAATACACAAATTTGCTCTGAATTCCTTGAACTTAATTATATCAGTTTAATTTTGAATAATAAATGAGGTATAAATAAAAATTACGGATTATACTAGGGGACTATTGCACTGTCAGAGGTTCATCCTTCAGATCACATGCTATCATGGGTCTCCCTCACTAATTTCCTTCCTTTTTTTAAAGGCCAAGGAAATCAGAGCCTGTCCACCACAGCCTGAAGCATAGGGAAGTTGGCAATGCTGGCAAATCCAAGACCATGCTCTGCTGCCTCTTTTTCTCTGCTGAAGGAAAGTGGAGGACTTTCCTTCTTCTGGAGCATGGATCATTCCTCGTGCTGAAATGAGCAGAAAAGTGGGAGACGTGGCACCACCTGGACCAATCCTGAGGCCGAGCAATTGAATGTGGTTGTGACCTTGATCTCAATTGGCAGAGTAGAGCAGGTCTGGTTACAATACTAAAGTTCAGACGACAAGGTCACAGATTTCTGTGGTGACCATCTTGGTAAACCTTAGACTCAGAGTTTGAGATTGGTCTGGTGCCAGGGATAGGATCTACAATAATGAGTCCATGCCTCCTCTATCAGGATTCCCATCCAGATTTGTGCCTCTTTGATACCTACTCCAGATCCAACCTAGATCAGTGAGTAGATCACAATGCAAGTGCCTTAAAATTATTTCCAAGTTCTGAAGTCTCAGCAGTGCAAAAGAGCAGGTATCTTCAGGTTTCAAAAGCTGCAAGTAAGAGTGTGACCTGTCCTTTAAATTGCACAACACCAGAACACAAGAAAATTGGAGCAGACCCTTCAAACTTGCCTCAGCATTAAATATGATCATGGTTGATCTGCCTCAGGCCTCAATTCCCCTTCTGTGCCAGTTCCCTATAGTTTCAGTTTGCCTGATATTTCAAAAATGTATCTACCTCCCCTGAAATACCTCCAATGATCTACCCTCTACAACCCTCCAGGGTACAGAATTCCAGACATTCATCACCTTTTGCAAGAAGAAATTCTTATGTATCTTAGTATTAATTGACCACCTAATTATCTTGTAACTGTTTTCCTCTATTCGAGATTCTCTGGAGGAACTGTCTCACCCCAGCATAAACAGCTTTACGAAAACCTGAAATAAGTTTTGAGTAGTCATGTTATGGGGCCTGTAGTCCAAGATTGAGATTAACACTTGGGACTGGTCATGAGTTGACATGACAGGTCTATTTCCATTGGTACTGCCTGTCCTGCTGAGGGGTTCCAGCATCTTCTGCTTTTAATTTCAAATTTCCAGCATCTGCGGTGTTTTGCTTTTATGTTAAAAAAAACATTGCTTTGTTTGCAGCCAATTACACAAAGAGGCATAAAAGGAAAAATTGTCACTGAACTTCACTAGACAATGCAGAAAAACAAAGTTAACTGAGAAGTGATGTCTTTAGTTAGCGGTTAGTTATTTAGGCAGGCACGGTCGTGTAGCAGTTAGCATAACACTATTAGAGCACAGGCGACCTGGATTCAATTCCGGCCGCTGTCTGTAAGGAAGGTGTACCTTCTCCCCATGACTGCATGGGTTTCCTCTGGGTGCTCCAGTTTCCTCGCACATTCCAAAGACGTGCATGTTAGGAAGTTGAGGACATGTTATGTTGGCACCGGAAGCGTGGCGACACATGTAGGCAGCTCCCAGAACACTCTACACAAAGGATGTATTTCTCTGTGTATTTCGATGTACATGTAAATAATAAAGATATCATTTCTTATCTAGTTTGGCCTCCTTTCTCCCAGTTCAGTACAATTCACACCAGAAATTCCCAGTCATATTTTCAAAGTCACACAGAATGACCGAAAGTGTTTCACTCACATGGCACTGAAATTAACACACAATGTACCAATGTTCTCAGCCAGAGAAATACAGGAAGGGACTTGGGAGCTAATAGAGCACCATGAACGTTTTTAAGTAGTTATGGGTGAAGTTGGAAAGACCAAGAGCAGACTTGATTATTGGCATGTACAACTAACGTAGTGCATCATCAACAAATCCAATTAATTACATGGTCAAAGTAGTAGAAAACAAATCAGATGGGCTGTGATGAACCTGTAAAAGCTCTAGTATAATTTGATAACTGTGTCCCTCTCCAACTGATGTGAGAAAGAAAACGACCACTTGTGTTCATGAAGCTGAAAAAAGAATAATCAAAAGGTTGCTCACTGTGTTTTGAGTCTATTATGAGCAACACCAGGAAACAGTTGGGCTTCTTAGCATGGAAAGAAAGAACCCAATAGACAGACTTGTCGAAACAAGATTCAACTTGAATTATAGCTTAACCATTACACTATAATACAAACAGGTACACAAGGATAATGGATATGTTACTGGACTAGTAATCCAGAAGTTTGAGGTAATGTTTCAAACTTTTCAAATGTCAAATGCTGCTTTGGTGACTTGAGAATGTAAATTCAATTTAAATGAAATCAGAAAAAGGCAGAACAATGAAAGTCAACATAAAACAGTTGAGTTACAGCAACAAATCCTCTCAGGAAGAAAGTCTGATGTCAGAATCAGAATTAGATTTATTATCACTGTCTTATGACATGGAATTTGTTGTTATATGGCAGCAGTACAGTGCAAAGACATAAAATTACTATAAATTACAAAATAAATAGTGCAAAAAAAAGTATAATAAGGTAGCGTTTATGGGTTCATGGACCATTCAGAAATCTGATGGTGGAGGGGAAAATGTTGCTCCTGAATCATTGTGTGTGGGTCTTCAGGCTCCTGTACCTCCTCCCCGATGGTAGTAATGAGAGGAGGGCATGTCCCAGATGGTGAGGGTCCTTAGTGATAGATACCAACTTCTTGAGACACTGCCTCTTCAAGATGTCCTCGATGGTGGGGAGGGTTGTGTCTGTGATGGAGCTGGCTGAGTCTACAACCCTCTACATCCTCTTTAGATCCTGCGCATTGGAGCCTCCATATGTGGTGGTGATGCGACCCAATGCTCTCCAACATACATCTATAGAAATTTGCAAGAGTCTTTGGTGACATACCAAATCTCCTCAAACTCCTAATGAAGTAGAGCTGCTGGCATGCCTTCTTTGTGATTACATGAATGTGTTGGGTCCAGGACAGATCCTTGGAGATGTTGACACCTAGAAACTTAAATCTGTTCATCTTTTCCACCTCTGACACCTCAATGAGGACTGGTGCCTGTTCTCCCAACTTCCCCTTCCTGAAGTCCACAATCAATTCCTTAGTCTTGCTGACGTTGAGTGCGAGGTTGTTGTTGTAGCACCACACAACCAGCCAATCTATCTCACTTCTGTACACCTCGTTGTCTTCTGAGATTCTGCCAACCACAGTGGTGTCATTGGTGAATCTATCGATGGCATTTAAACAATGCTTACCTGACCTAGCCTATATGTTACTCCAGTCCCATATCCCTCTGAGAATTCTGCCAGTAAACCACATCAAACCATTTCCAGAGGCTTGATCATTATTGCATTTCTCACTAGATGAAATTAGTTTTCATCTGTGCAGTAAGTGCTTGAGGCTGGAGGAAATTCAGCTCAAAATCGATGAGCTGGAGTTACAGCTTCAAACACTGCGCAGCATCAGGGAGGGGGAGAATTTTGTAGATACTGTACATAAGGAGACGATCACCCCCCTTAGAACAGGTAATTCTGGTGTCCAGGAAGTAGATAGAATGGTGACCGTCAGGGGAGGGAAAAGGAAAAAGAAAATGAACAGGCAGATAGAGCCGAGGACCCCGGAGGCTGCTCCCCTCAGTAACAGGTTTTCGGCTTTGGAGGCTATTGAGGGAGATGACCTGCCGGGGCCTAGCAGCAGTAGCCAGGTCTGTGGCACTGGGGCCGGTCCTGCTGCTCAGAAGGGAAGGGAGGAGAAGAGGAAGGCAGTAGTGATAGAGGACTTGATAGTCAGGGAAACAAATAGGAGGTTCTGTGGCAGTGAGCATGAATCCCGGATGGTGTTTTGCCTCCCAGGTGCCAGGGTCGGGGATGTCACTGATCGGGTCCACAGGATTCTAGAGCGGGAGGGAGAACAGCCAGAAGTCATGGTTCATGTTGGTACCAACGACATAGGTGGGAAGAGGGACGAGGTCCTGAAAAGTGAGTTTAGCGAGCTAGGCAGAAGGCTGAAGGACAGGACCTCGAGGGTAGCGATCTCGGGATTGCTGCCAGTGCCACGCGATACTGAAGGTAGGAATAGGAGGAGATGTCAGATAAATTCATGGCTGAGAAGTTGGTGCAGGAGGGAGGGTTTTAGATTTTTGGATCATTGGGATCTCTTCTGGGGAAGGTGGGACCTGTACAGAGAGGACGGGTTACACCCGAACCTGAGGGGGGCCAATATCCTTGTGGCCAGGTTTGCTAGGGTGGTTCAGGAGAGTTTAAACTAGATTGCGAGGGGGAAGGGAACCGGAGGAGTAGGTCAGAGGAAGAAGGGGATGGGGAAAAAGCAGATCTGACAGGTAGAGAGGCTTTGAGGAAGGAGAAGCAGAGCACAGGCTATAAAAGTAGTAAGGTGGATGGGCTGAAGTGCATTTACTTGAATGCAAGAAGCATCAGGAATAAGGGAGATGAACTGAGAGCTTGGATGTACATGGGACTATGATATTGTGGCTATTACAGAGACGTGGCTGACATCGGGGCAGGAATGGATATTAAATATTCCTGGTTTTCAGTGTTTTAAAAGGGATAGGGAGGGGGTGAGAAGAGGAGGAGGGGTGGCGATACTGGTCAGGGACACTGTTACAGCTGCAGAAAGGGTAGATAATGTAGAAGGATCCTCTCTAGACTCAATATGGGTGGAAGTTAGGAACAAGAAAGGGGCAGTTACCCTCCTGGGAGTATTCTATAGGCCCCCCGGTAGCAGTAGGGATACTGAGGAGCAGATTGGGAGGCAGTTTTTGGAGAGATGCGAAAATAACAGAGATATTATAATGGGAAACTTCAACTATCTAAGTATTGATTGGCACCTACTTAGTGCCAAAGGCTTAGATGGGGCGCAGTTTGTTAAGTGTGTCCAGGACGGATTCCTGACACAGTATGTTGACAGGCCAACTAGAGGGAATACCATACTAGATCGAGTTTTAGGTAATGAACTGGGTCAGGTGACAGATCTATTGGTGGGTGAGCATTTGGGGGACAGTGACCATTGCTCCACAACCTTTAGAATTGTCATGGACAGGGATAGGAGCAAAGAGGACGGGAAGATATTTAATTGGGGAAAGACAAATTATAAGGCTATAAGGTGAGAACTTGGGAGTGTAAATTGGGATGACATTTTTGAAGGGAAATGTACTATGGAGATGTGGTCGATGTTCAGGGATCTTTTGCAGGATGTTAGGGATAAATTTGTCCCGGTGAGGCAGAGAAGGAATGGTAGGGTGAAGGAACCGTGGGTGTTGAGAGAGTTGGAACAACTAGTTAGGAAGAAGAGGGCAGCATACATCAGGTGTAGGCAGCAAGGATCAGGCAAGGCTCGTGAGGAATAGAGTAGCAAGGAAGGAACTTAAGAAAGGGCTGAGGAGAGCAAGAAGGGGACATGAAAAGGCTTTAGCGAGTAGGTTTAAGGAGAATCCCAAGGCTTTTTTCTCGTACGTAAAGAGCAGAAGGATGGCTAGGGTAAAGGTAGGTCTAATTAAAGACAAAGGCAGGAGGATGTGCCTGGAAGCTGTGGAAGTTGGTAAGGTTCTCAATGAATACTTCTCTTCAGTATTCACCAAGGAGAGGGGTCTTGATGATACTGAGAACAGTGTAGGTGAGGATAATGTTCTAGAGTATGTAGATATTAAGAGAGAAGATGTGTTGGAGTTGTTAGAAAATATTTGGACAGATAAGTCCCCGGGGCCTGACGGAATATTCCCCAGGCTGCTTCATGACGTGAGGGAGGAGGTTGCTGAACCGTTGGTTAGGATCTTTGAGTCCTCGTTGTCAACTGGGATGGTACCAGAGGATTGGAGGGTGGTGAATGTTGTCCCTTTATTCAAAAAAGGTAGTAGGGATAGTCCAGGGAATTACAGACCGGTGAGCCTTACGTCTGTGGTGGGTAAGCTGTTGGAAAGGATTCTAAGAGATAGGATCTATGAGCATTTGGAGAAACATGGACTGATTAGGGACAGCCAGCATGGATTTGTGAAGGGAAGATCTTGCCTCACAAGCCTGATAGGGTTCTTTGAGGAGGTGACCAGGAAGATTGATGAGGGTAGCACAGTGGATGTGGTCTACATGGATTTTAGTAAGGCGTTTGACAAGGTTCCACATGGTAGGCTTCTTCAGAAGGTCAGAGGCCAAGGGATCCGGGGAAGCTTGGCCGTGTGGATTCAAAATTGGCTTGCCTGTAGAAAGCAGAGGGTTGTGGTGGAGGGAGTGCATTCCAATTGGAGAGCTGTGACTAGTGGTCTCCCACAGGGATTGGTTCTGGGACCTCTACTTTTTGTGATATTTATAACGATTTAGATGAGAGGGTGGAAGGCTGGGTTAGCAAGTTTGCAGATGACACAAAGATTGGTGGTGTTGTGGAGGGCTGTCGAAGCTTGAAGAGGGATATTGATAGGATGCAGAGCTGGGCTGATAAGTGGCAGATGGAGTTCAATTGGGAGAAGTGTGAGGTAGTACACTTTGGAAGGACAAACTCCAAGGTGGAGTACAAGGTAAATGGCAGGATTCTGGGCAGTGTAGAGGAGCAGAGGGATTTGGGGATTCATATCCACAGATCACTGAAAGTTGCCTTGCAGGTGGATAGGGTAGTTAAGAAAGCTTATGGGAGGTTAGCTTTCATAAGTCGTGGGATCGAGTTTAAGAGCCGCAAAGTGATGATGCAGCTTTACAAAACTCTGGTTCGGCCACACTTAGAATACTGTGTCCAGTTCTGGTCATCTCATTATAGGAAGGATGTGGAGGCGTTGGAAAGGGTGCAGAGGAGATTTACCAGGATGCTGCCTGGAATAGAGAGTATGGATTATGAGGAGAGACTAAAGGAGCTGGGGCTGTTCTCATTGGAGAGGAGGAGGATGAGGGGAGACATGATAGAGGTATACAAGATATTGAGAGGAATAATAGAGTGGACAGCCAGCACCTCTTTCCCAGGGCACCAATGCTCAAAACAAGAGGACATGGCTTTAAGGTATTGGGTGGGAAGTCCAAGGGAGATGTCAGAGGGAGGTTTTTCACCCAGAGAGTGGTTGGTGCATGGAATGCGCTGCCTGGGGTGGTGGTGGAGGCTGATATGTTGGTCAAGATCAAGAGATTGTTAGATAAGCATATGGAGGAATTTTAGATAGAGGGATATGTGGGACGAAGGGGTTAGATAGTCTTAGGTGTGGTTTGAAGGGCGGCACAACATGGTGGGCCAGAGGGCCTGTATTGTGCTGTATTGTTCTATGGTTCTATGGTTCTATGGTTCTATGGTTCATTTCTGAAATTAACAGAGTTTCAATAGATTTCCTTCTTGGGGTTACAACAAATGCCAACATTGCCAGCAAATAACTGAAAGAACAAAACTCTGTCCCAAGGATGACAGAGGTTCAGACTAATAGAAGCTACATCATCAGTCAGCCCTTCTTCATATATACTTAGACTGTGACATGATAAAGTGGAGAAATTATTTCGGAAACAACTTCTCACAGCCTTGGCCATAAGCATGCTGTGCTTTTATCTTTTCCACCTTAAAGATCAACTACTTCTGTTCCTAATAACCACCAGCAGCAATTTCAGAGCTTAAATCTCCAAATCTTCACGCACTCTAACAATGCACTGCTGTTCAGAATGTCTGTTACGGATGCCTCTACCATCATCTCTAGATAAGTGACTGAAAGTTGAACTCTTATAATTGGGCATTTCTGGGTTTATTTTCCATCTTTTTCTCATTTGTGCACTTCACTCTTTTCATTAGGATAGAAATAAAACTAACTTCTGCTATCTGTGTGATTGAGAAAAGGAAGGATTAATGTTTACTCAACTATAACAGAATATGCTGTTATGTACCAGCAACAATAGAAACACACTGAGTCATGTACAAGTGTTAAAAACTATTTTACTAATAACTACTTGCAATGATAAGAAAAGTAAAAATGTTAGATATTAAACATTAACCCCAAAACTAAACTCAAAGTGTGTGTGTGGCAAATTCCCAAGCTCCAAGTCCAGGAATAGTTCTCAAAGTTCAGTTCAGCAAGTCATAAGGTGAAACGTGAGCAAAGGCTTTTGCAAAACCACCGTTGACTGAAGACAAAATGTAGAGATAATATATAGAGAAATTATGAAATCCAAATGTTCCACGACGGAACCCATACGACACCTCAATCACTGATGATCTCCATTTACTTTGTTCCGAAGTATCTGCCACCGCGAAGGCATTCAATACGTGGCCGTCCACACAAATACCTGTTTCCCTCTACAGGTTAATGACTAAGTGGACTCCACTTGATTTCTCCAATAATCCATACATGGATTGTAGTGACAGACACAGTTATTGTTCTTCATCCATCAATACAGAGACCAGCAGTCAGTCTGTCTGTCTGTCTCTCTCTCTCTCTCTTCCTTATCTGACTCACTGACTCACTTAACAAAAACATTAGCACGTAATCTTCTTGCTGTCGTGATGACCACACACACACACACACACACACACACACACACACACTACTCTACTGTACTATGTCTTAAAGGGACATTCACCAAATAACAACCTGATCCGTAACAATGTGTACAAACATAGGAACTCAGAGCAGGAGAAGGCCACTCAGCTACTCAAGCCTTTTCCATCATTTAAGAAGATCCTGGTATGATTGTACCCTCAACTTCATAGTCCCATCTACCCCCAATAACCTTTCACTCCATTGCTTATTAAATATCTATTTACCTCTGACTTAAAAATATTCACAGATGCTCTTTCCACTGCTCTGTGAGGAAGAGAGTTCTAAAGATGCATGGCTCTCTGAGACAAAAAAAATCAGTTCTGTGTCTTCAGTGGGTGACCCCGTATCTAGTTCTAGATTCTCCCACAACAGAAAACATCCTCTTTGCATCTACCTTGTCAAAACCCCTCTGGATCTTACATGCATCAATCAAGTCAACTTTCCCTCTTCTGGACACCAGCAGGTAGAAGGCCATCCTATCCAACCTTTTCACTGATTTAGCTGCCTGTAAAAGTCTGTTTCCACTGCATGGTTGCTTCATGAAAGTATGCAAAGATTGATCTAATCAGTGGGTCCATAACAGATCCAATTTCAGTACAGACAGGTGTCTGTAAGGGTATGCCATATTAAAGGTATGCCATTATCTCAACACTGCGCTCCATGTTATCCTCAATTTGTTCATTAAAACAAAGGAAAGGGTGGAGCTTTCATTCAACATTCACAGAACAAAGGTCCTCTACCAACTGGTGGCCCATTGTACAAAATCACCTTTCATCAATAAAGACTGCAACAAGACCCAAGGTAACATAAATCACTTCCCATAACTCCAAAGCCACCTCTCAGTGAAGCTACACAATGATGATGAAATTCACCACTGCTTTTGACCAACCAATGAAAATATTATTTGAAAATCAAGCAAGGAGCCAAAGTTGGAAACAATGCAATATTAGCTTTTGTGTCTTATTCAACTTGCTGGTAAGATTTAAAGGGTGGAATTACATCCTCAATCTCTTCATAGGAATAAGGAACTCTCCTTCTGATTTTCACTTTCATTGACATGAATAGAATTGAATTTCAACATCAGGATACAATCTGCAGTCATCACTTTCCTGCGTGTTTGCCATAAATGACTGATGATGAGAAATAAAGGAGTGCAGATGCTGAAATCTAAATGAAAAAACAACAAGATACTGGAGGAACTCAGCAGGTCAGGCAGCATTGATGGAGAAAAGCAGACGGTCAATGTTTGGGGTTAGGATAGGTAAAGGGGAAGCCCATCCCCCGGTGGATCTGCTTTCCCCTCCTCCCCCACTTCTGTCTATCACTATCTCTTACCTATCACCACCCTGTGCCCACCCTGCCTCCCCTCTTTTGTCCACCTATCACAGCTCTGTTTTTCCCCCTATATATTGGGCTTCCTTTTTCCTATCTTCAGTCCTGAAGAAGGGTCCTGACTTGAAAAGTTGATCGCATGCTTTTCTCCACGGATGCTGCCTGATCTGCTGAGTTCCTCCAACATCTTGTTGTTTTTTCATCTCGATTCCAGCATCTGCAGTTCTTTGTTTCTCTAGTATTACTGCTCCACTGCAAAGTCTCTTCAAGGATATTCACTTTGAAGAAGTTTTCTTCCTCTCTTTGACGGGAGCTTTGTGAGTCCCTCTCTCATGATCCCCCCTCTATGATCTCCTTGACCATGTGCTCACTCAGACTCTGTTCCACAGCCATGTGATCTTCCTCGCTCTGTGTCTACACTACCGTCTTGTTCCATGTGGCTTCCAGGTCCATTTCCAGGCCTCCCAGTCCAGCTCCAGCCTGGATCTACAGTATGTTCATTCTCTCAATTGTTGCTTCCACATGCAAACTGGAAGAACAACACCTCATTTTCTGTCTTGGGACCTTAGAGCCTAACAGGATGAACATGGAATTCTCCGACTTTAAGTAACCCCCTACCCCACCTTATCTTTTATTCCCTTTCCTAGCCTATCTCTCTTTTTTCTCCTTGCATTTTTTTTCTGTCTCCTTTTCCTCTCCCCCCCCCCCCCACCATACTGCCTACCTCTA
The DNA here is from genome assembly GCF_009764475.1 of Pristis pectinata. Classification (NCBI taxonomy): domain Eukaryota; kingdom Metazoa; phylum Chordata; class Chondrichthyes; order Rhinopristiformes; family Pristidae; genus Pristis; species Pristis pectinata. Next base: position 47,083,492 of record NC_067411.1, on the reverse strand, counting down.
TACCTTTGACCCATCCCCCTGTGGATCTGCTCTCCCCTCCTCCCCCACATGTGCCTATCACTATCTCTTACCTGCATCTACCTATCACCACCCTGTACCCACCCTGCCTCCCCTCTTTTGTCCACCTATTACTTCTCTACTTTCCCCCCTATATATTGGGCTTCCCTTTTTTCCTATCTTCAGTCCTGAAGAAGGGTCCTGACCTGAAACGTTGACCGTCTGCTTTTCTCCATGGATGCTGCCTGATCTGCTGAGTTCCTCCAGCATCTTGTTGTTTTTCAAATGACTGACGATGACTTGTTATGTTTTCTGTCTGTTGGCCATTACAGAACTGGAATTAAATACAGCCTAATCTACAGTTATCAATGCCAGAGTTACCATCATGGAATTGTTTACCAATGCCAAATAGATTGGTAGCTGTCTTGATTTTCCAAAGCTTGAATAATTACGGAAGTGATGATTTGGAATTATATTGTTCAGGAGGGAGAAAAGTTATGCGAAAATGTTTTCATCCACACAGTAACATTTGCATGTCAAGGGTGAATGCTGATGCAAAGTTTGGTTCTGTTGATTGCTACTCTACTTAGTTGGACATGCCAATAGTCAGGTTTTCTCTTGGTCATTTCATCCATAATGTAATGATGTAATGTAAGTGCTGAATTGACATTAACAGATTGTAATGCCATTTGTTTAACTTTTGTATGTTCTACCAGAAATTGGGTAGATTATTTTTAAGAAAACCAAGCCTAGTTTACAACTTGCCATCTAGTCCAGGAGATGTAAGTTATAATAAGTTTTTATTTAACTTAAGTCCATTCAATTCCTTGTTGTCACAAGAGTTGTATTCAATGTTTGCACAGGAGGAAATACTGCCATATCCTCAATCTTAACTTTGATTGCTGTGAGAGATGCAAAGTGAATCATGAGATCTGTGTGAGAAGGTGGTGGTTAAGCCCCCTCACTGAGGCTGTGCATATTTACCCAATGACTCAATATAACTCTTTGTTGGAAGGAGTCTTATTCAGTCTAACAGAGATGCGTATAGATGACAGGTGAAAGTACTTTCTTCAACAAGGGAAAATTAGAAGGTAAACTCGGCTCCCAAAATGTCTTCGCAGTAACTATCTCAGAGTCGAAGAGGCAATTGCCAAGTCATCAATATTCAAGGAAAAATAGGCAGCAAGTAATTTTACAAAGGGAAGACAACATTTACTCAGGATCTTTCTAACAAAAACTGACTCAGCTCTTCCTCTGATCACTTGGTGTTGAGAACCTTATGCATGTCTTTGCTGTCTCCAGATCTGATTATTTCAATGCTCTCCTGGCCAACTTCACTTGTTCTACTCTCGATAAATTTGAGGTGATACAAAGCTCTACTACTGGTGTTCTACCTCCACCCATTATACCAGTGCTTGATGACCTATACTTGCTTCCATTTAATGAGCACCTTAATGCTACAATTGTCACAGTTATTTTCATGATCCTTGTTATATATTTTCCACTACCACAACCCTCTGAGACAACTGTGTTCGAACCATAATCATCGTGTTCACCAATTTTAATCACTTAATCACTGGTGGTCATGCCTTCTGCTGCCAAAGTCCCAATTTCTGGAATTTCCTCCATGATTCATGCCATCTCTTTTCCTGACTACCTCTTTTTCCTCCTTAAAATCTATTGCTTAAATCAGACTTTGGTTATCTAGCCAGGAGATGCCAGAAGAGTTAGCTTTCATTGAAGAAAATGTTTATCCATTTCTGCATTGTGAAGAAAGTTATTTTCAGCAACATTGTTTGCACAGGAGAAAATACTTGATGTTCCTTTCATCCTGCCCTTGGGTATCAAGATAGTTCTTATCCTTTTTATGTGGTTCTGCATCATTTTTTACTTGAAAATGCTCCTCTGAAACATCTTGGGACATTTTGCTGCAATAGTCGAGCATTGCAAATGAAAGTCATTGTGTTGGTTCTCATCCCTCCTTAATCTCCCTCCCTGCTGTCCTTTAAGACGTAGAACATTCCGTTGGAGATGGGAGGCAGGACCCCTATGTCTAGGGATCTGTTTGTCCTTCAGTACAGTGGCTTCTTGGTGTGTCCAATGACATCCCAAGTGGAACCTTGTTTATTTGTCCGCAACATCCTCGGTAGCTGACACCAGGAATCAGGCCAGTGGGAAACCCAGCACACTCTGAAGCAAATAACAAACTTTACTGTTGTTAAAAAAAAATCATTTGTATTTTCTTTTCAGATGGTGCTCAGGTCAACAAAATGACTTTGAATTAAATCATTGCAGTAAAAGTTCCAAGAAATGCCTTATTTGGGTCCCAGGTCTGTGCTGGTCTTAACCATGCTGTCCATATAAGATAAGATAAGGTATCTTTGTTAGTCACATGTATATCGAAACACACAGTGAAATGCATCTTTTGTGTAGAGTGTTCTGGGGGCAGCCCGCAAGTGTCGCCACGCTTCCGGTGCCGACATAGCATGCCCATAGCTCCTAACCCGTACGTGGGAGGAAACTGGAGCACCCGAAGGAAACCCACACAGACATGGGGAGAACATACAAGCTCCTTACAGACAGTGGCCAGAATTGAACCCGGGTCATTGTAATAGTGTTACACTAACCACTACACTACCGTGCTGTCCCATAGTTAATTTTAGCATCTCATGACAGGGAAGTTAAATAAAAAAAATCAGTCATGTTTCCCTCTCTTGATGTCCGTTCAACAGCTCATACTCAGGTGGTAACCATATTATGTATGCTTGGGATATGGGTGGCGATAATGAAGTCAGCATTGAAGCTCATCTCTTAAGGATCCCTTAAGAAATTGGTGATAGAACATAGAACATAGAACAGTACAGAACAGGAACAGGACCTTAGGCCCACAATGTTGTGCCGAAATAATTAAACTAGTAACTAAATGCATAATTAAACTAATCACTTTGGCCTACACAATGTCCATATCCCTCTATTCTCTGCATGTTCGTGTGCCTACCTAAGAGCCTCTTAAACACCTCTATCGTATTTGCCTCCACCACCACCCCTGGAAGCGCATTCCAGACACCCACCACTCTCTGTGTAAAAAAACTTCCCCTCACATCTTCTTTGAATTTACCTTCTCTCAACTTAAATGTACAGTATGTCCTCCAGGAGTGGACATTTCGAACCTGGGAAAAAGGTGCCAGCTGTCTACTCTGTCTATGCCTCTCATAATTTTATAAACTTCTATCAGATCTCCCCTCAGCCTCCACCGCTCCAGAGAAAACAACCCAAGTTTGTCCAACCTCTCCTTATAACACATGCCCTCCAATCCAGCAGCAATCCTGGTAAAGCCTCCACATCCTTCCTATAATGGGGCCACCAGAATTGAATACGATACTTCAGATGCAGCCTAACCAGAGTTTTATAAAGCTGCAACATAACTTCCTGATTCTTGAACTCAATGCCTCAATGCAAGCATGCCATACGCGTTCTTTACAACCCAATCAACTTGTACAGTCACTTTCAGGGAGCTATGAACTTCACAAGATCACAAGGGAGCAGAAGCAGGCCATTTGGCCCATGGAGTCTGCTCCAAGGAAAAGGAAAAAAAGAAATGAGAAATGGGGAATGGAGGGGAAAAAAATCCTATTCTAATCCCAATTTCCAGCCTTATCCCCATATCCCTTGATACCCTGACTATTTAGATATCTATCTATCTCCTCCTTGCACGCCCCCACTGATCTGGCCTCCACTGCTGTACGTGGCAAGGAGTTCCACAAATTCACCACCCTCTGGCTAAAGAAATTTCTCCTCATCTCTGTTTTGAAACTGTACCCTCTAATTCTAAGATTGTGCCCTCTGGTCCTGGACTCACCCACCAAGGGAAACAGCCTAGCCACATCTACTCTGTCCTTTCCTATCAACATTTTAAATGTCGCTACGAGGTCCCCTCTCATTCTTCTGTACTCCAGTGAGTACAGTCCAAGAGCCGACAAACGCTCCTCATATGTAAGCCCTTTCATTCTTGGAATCATCCTCGTAAATCTCCTCTGAACCCTCTCCAACGTCAGCACATCCTTCCTAAGATGTGGGGCCCAAAACTGCGCACAATATTCCAAATGAGGCCTCACTAGTGCCCCGTAGAGCCTCATCAACACTTCCTTACTTTTATACACTATACCTCTTGAAATGAATGCCAACGTAGCATTCACTTTCTTTACCACCGATCCGACCTGGTGGTTAACCTTTAAGGTAGCCTGCACGAGTACCCCCAAGTACCTTTGTACTTCTGTACTTTGAATTTTCTCTCCTTCTAGATAATAATCTGCCATTTATTTCTGTTTCCAAAGTGTACAACTGCACATTTCTCAACATTGAATCTCATCTGCCATTTCCTTGCTCATTCTCCTAAACTGTCTAGGTCTCTCTGCAACCTTCTTATCTCCTCAATACTCCCTACTCCTCCACCTATCTTGGTGTCGTCCGCAAACTTAGCCACGAAACCATTTATTCCATCATCCAAATCGTTAATGTACAAGGTAAAAAGGAGCGGCCCAACACCGACCCCTGCGCACACCACTAGTAACCGGTAGCCAACCAGAACGAGATCCTTTTATTTCCACTCTTTGCTTCCTGCCAACCAGCCAATGCTCCACCCATTCTGTTATCCTACCCATAATTCCATGACCTCTCATCTTATTAATCAGTCTCTTATTGTACATCAATTGAGGCATGGTGATGTCCTGCGTTCTTGAACCATTACAGTCCTTGAGGCAAAGAAACTCCCATAATGGTGGTAAGTAAGGAGTTCCGGGATTTTAGTGGAATATGATAGTGTGGTGATAAAGTTCCTGGATGAGCAGCTAGAGTTCCACACCATTGATTCAGAGAAGTCAATTTGAATCTCATCAAGGCAGATGGGCCTGTGGGTGACCAGGAAAATATGTTCTTATTCCTTGGCTACATTTGTCCTTCTCAGAGATTGAGATTCTTAGCATGGATGGTGCTCTCGTGGTGTCTTCAGTGAGTTGCTCCATTGTATTCTGTGGAATACTACCAAATATCAAAAGGACCTGAATGGAGAAGGAAAAACAATCACCAAAAATATAAAATAATGTAGATTCTGGAAATCTGAAATAAAATACAGGAAATTCTGCAGACACTCAGCAAGTTAAGCAGCCTTTGTAGAAAGACAGAGTCAACAGTTCAGGGCAACAATCCTTTAGGGGGGTTACTCATGATGAAAAACATACTTGGACCAACCATACAAAATCTGGAGCCACTAGGGCAGCTCAGAAAACTGGGTTATTTGGGGCAGCTCTGTTAGTGTGTCATTGACTTAATATGTTAACTCTGTTTCTCTCTTCTCAGATGCAGCCTGACTGGGAAAACAATCAGTTGGGTGTTAAATTGTGTATATAGACACAGGCTATAAGAAGCAACTAGTATTTATGCCACACACATTCCAGGCCATGTCTTTCGCCAACAAAAGAGAGTCTTCTCTCCTCCCATGAAATTTGACTCTCCTGCCACTGGTGAAGCACTCACCATAACGTTCTGGGATCATCAATGGTGAGAAACTTGTGTGGACCAGCTGTACATTGATTTCAGTACAAGGGCAAGTCCAAAGTGGTATTTTTGGTAGGAAATTCACTTCCTGGCTCTACAAAACCTTTTTCTCGACCTACAAGGCACTGGTCAGGAATGTGATGGGATACCCTCCACTTGCCTGGATGAGTTCAAACAACACCAAGAAGCCTGGGGTCATATGGGGCAAAGCAAACCACTTTATCAGTACTCCATCCACCACCTTAAACATTCACTGCATTCTCCACTATGTATCTTGAATAAAGTACGTAGCATCGACAAGATGTCTTCCTGCAATGATCCAAGTCTTCATCAGCAGTAACTTTCAACTCTGCAACTTCTGCCACCAGGAAGATCAGTGGGAGCAGTCAGTGAGAACACCAACACTTCCAAGCCACACAGCACCCTGTTTTAAAAATATACCTCCAGTTCTTCATTGTCACTCAGTCAAAATATTATAACACCAGAGTGGGAACATATTTATATTTCCTTAAAACATAGTGTGAGTCCATTCCAGCCATAAAGTCCAGCTCCCAGAACATTCTCTTTTCTCCACTTATTTCCCTACCTATTCCTTCATAAGTTCACATTATCAACACACTCCAGATTCTCCTATCAGCCACCTTCATTACAGATGATTTGCAAGAGCCAGATAACCAATAATCAGCATATATTCGGGATGTGGGAGGAAACTGGAGCACGGGGAAAATGCGCAAACTCCACACAGGCAGCACCAGAGGTCAAAATTAAACCAGGTCCACAGAGGTTTAAGCGAACTGCTACACCACTGTGCCTTCTCCAGATGGACTGTTCAAGAATGCAGCTCACCACCACCTTCTCAAGCAGCCTGAGGGAAGGAAAGTAAATGCTGCTCTTGTCAAAGAGACCAAGACCTTTTGCATGAAAACAACGGCAATACCAGCAGATAAGAATATATTTACTTTAAATCTTCAAACTGGTGAAGACTCAAACCATTTGCAGTTCAAATGTGTCATCAATGTTCATTGATATAAACTATTTGTAGTTTTGATTTGTTTTCCCATAAATCGCTGCTTTGCACTATTTTTGGTCAGCTTTTTGATTTCAGTCCTTGCCTTTTGTATAAAAGGGAGAAACAGCAAATAAATCAACAAGGTTCAGGTGATGCGATTTGTTGATCAGAAAACTGCAGCAACTGCCAGCTTTGAATGATTCAATCAAGCAAAACCACGAGGAGCAAGAGGGGATGGAATAGAAACCAGAATTGTTCACTCTGTTAATAAACAAGAGCTCAAGTATCAGCAATAGGATCAAGACCCAGACATTATGAAATGCATGGCATTCACGCTTGAGATCAATTATTGTGCACCAGACTGCAGATTTTTAACCGGATTAATTTGAGATGGATTTTCAGAGTATAAAACCAAAATGATTCCTTAATTGAAAATATTAAATAGATGTAGACTTCATTATTACAAGAATTTGATTTCCAAAGGAAACTTTGTTTTCCATTCCATTTGCATCTTTCCAAATTTTGAAAACACATTGTAAACTCTTCCCTGTTGAGTATGTTTGTTGAGCTAGCTTTCTACCTTTATCATGAACAGGAAATGTGAAGTGTATCATCAATATCCCTTCACATGGTTCCATTTCAAACTCATGTTTGGACCTTGCTAAAATGATTCAGGTATTTGGTCAGTGCAACTGCGATGGATGAAGTGGTTTCTCACTGTAGGTTCTGCTGAGTGAACCATACCACAGGAGGCTGCACTTCTTCGGAATGTGGATGGCTTGATGCTGAACGTAAATTCTAGGCCGGTGTTTGTGATGAACTAAAACAACAACACAGACTTACAAGTGGCAAAGAGCTCCACGTGAGCACAATCTATAAACCAAGCTGCCAAAGACCCCTTTGGGCAGAAAAACAAAATCTTGGTCACAAAGATATATTTTAAGGAGGGTCCTAGAAAAGGAATGGGCAGTGGAAAGTCAGTGAGCGTTAAGGAGGAGATTCCAAAAATTATATTTCATATTAAATTAGAAGGAGGCTATTTGACCCATTGAGTCTATGCTGGTTTCCAGAGCAATCCCATTCCTGATTTTTTTTCCTTGTAACTTATTCTCTCTCACATGCCCATTAATGCCCCTCGTGATTCTTCTACCACACAACTACACAAGGGGTAGTTTACAATAGCCAATTAACCTACCAATCAGCGCATCTTTGGGATGTGGGAGGAAGCCAGACCACCTGAGGGAAACCTATCAGGACACACAACGCAGGGTTTCTACTCGAAGCATCGACAAGTCCTTTACCCCTACAGATGATGCTCGACCCACTAAGTTCCTCCAGCAGACTGTTTGTTGCTCCACTCATTGTAAAGTCTTTGGTCAGAACCAAGGACACTACCCAAGGAAGAAAACAGTTTTCTGGGACATTTTCAAGGCTGTACATTGTCTGAGGAGTTGATAACATCACACATCATTTTCAGAGAGGCCTCAATTGACATATTTGGGGGTGACATAGTTCTTGAGCCCATGGTCTGATATTAGGAGTTGAAAATGTGATAGGGTGCCAGGAGCCGCTGTCTCATGTGAGTAAGAGAGGCCCACCACCTAACAGACAGGCTGTCCATGGGGTCTAAGATCTACACAAACCCCCATTTGAACTTATAGAAGCTCTGGGACAGGAGAGGTGGGAAAGGGAGAAGGGAATCAAGGACAAAGGCTCCAGTTATTGGGTGATGGATGATGGATCTTGGACTGAGGAAGAAGGTGCCCACACCCAGCTGTCCAGCCAATTCAATCCTTCTAAATGAAAGTTAAAACACCTTCTTTATTCCAGTTAAGCTGGGCCAGGCAGTTGAGGTGGGGAGGGACCTGCTTGTCTCAAAGATGAAAAAACATAGTGCAAGCCTCCCTGCAGAGTCAGACAGTCCAACCCTTACAATGTTACACCCTCCTCTTCCTCTTCTAAAAGTCTTCTGTTACCATCCACTGATCTTATTACAGATATTCTTAAGTCTTGTAAAGTCTTCTCCTCTCCTCTTTGCCACTGGGAATTGTAGTCGGAATACAAAACTTTCTCCACCATTCTACAGTGCAGCTGCTCCATTCTTTAGGTGCTTCCAATCATCACTCAATGCTCAATAGGACAGTGTAGAGTTCTGATGAAAGGTCATTGACCTAAAACATTGACTCTGTTACTCTTTCCACAGATGCTGGCCTGACCTGCTGAATATTTCCGGCAGTTTTGTTCTTATGTTGGTGTAGTGGGGACATTATTCTTTATCGAACCCCCATGTTGTGCCTATTTGGGAATGTTTGATAATGTATGTAAAAATCCAACTTTGCACCGTCCCCATTTTTAGAGAGTTTGACAAGATAATGTGGACACTTCCTTGGTAAGTAATTGAAACAAAAATAAAACTGCAAATGCTGGAAATCTGAAACAAATACAAAACATGCAATGTTGCCTGACCTGCTGAGTATTTCTGACCTTTTCTGATTTTGTTGCTCACTTGAGTAGTTGGTTCTCCCTTGGTTGAAGGATGGCTGTCAGTGTGATACAGAGAACAAGGATGAAGAAGGTTCCTCAGTCTTGCTCTGACTCATTCACAATCTGTGCATCTACAGGCTGCTTGAACTGTCACACCCATCAATTTACAAATGGTCATTCTACTGCTGAAGGGTCTAACCCCACTCTTGGCTGGCATGTGGGTTATCACCTGAATCAGACCCAAGTGTAGACCAATGTACATGGAATATCCTCTATTGTGCTCTCTAAATGTCACCTAATTCAAAATTTTGGGACTGCACTTCCATTGCAGAATGAACATGAAGATACCATCTACAACAGTTGGGCCAATAGATAGCTGTCTGAGGACTGAAGACTGGTAGAAACAACAATTAATTTCTTGGCCCATAGGCGAGGCTTGTGCCTTTAAGTACCTGATCTAATGTTTCTCTGTTGCCTTGGTTACTGTCCGAGTGACAAACTGAGATAGCAATTATACAAGATTAATATGCATAATATGTTCCAGAACATGACAGGTTACGTTTTAATTATATTTTTGTTGTACTTTGTTTCTGCAAGGATCATTTTAGTGCTTTTGTTGTAAAGATCAAGCAAGTAAGAAATCTTCATTCAGGAAGAAATCTTCAATCAGAGAATGTAGATGGATAACAGAAGGTGAATAGAATGTCCTGTAGTCTTACGATCTAAAATACATTTTGTTTAATTCTATATAATAGTCATCAAATCACACAGCACAGAAGCAGGCCCTTTGGCCCACCATGTCCATGCAAACTTTAGTTCCCTGTACATTTAGAAAACTAAGATAACGGAAAACGCTAGAAAGCTCAAGCAATATCTCTAGAAAGAGAGGGAGTGTTAATGTTTCAGGTTGATGATCTTTCATCGGAAGGATAAGACAAATTACACTTAAGGGACAGAGAAAGGCAGGAGAGCAGGAAAGAAAAAAAGATCTGATAGGATGAAGTCATTAAATGACAGAAAAAATGATCATGTGATGTAGTAGGGGATGGTGAAAACCAGAAGAAGATTGTCACTGCTTACAACACTGAGCATAAGTAAAAATGGATCTTCCTGGTGATTGCTGGCTCTGCTTCTCTGGTTATTGTCGCTTCTGCCTGCAATGATAAGGAAGGAGAATGGTTGTTCCCAGTATAATTAGTTGAAGCATTTGTCACTTCAGTGCAGGCAGAATAAGTTATATTATCACCCACCTACAATGAAGATCTCCAGCAATTGGGAAAGATATGTATGCAAATAAATTTCCGGTTTTTTGCCACCAAGTCTATCATTTGCTGGAAATTCACCATGCAACATCGAAAGGGATTTTCAACAACACTGGAGTGGGACTGATCTACAGTATAAAGACAAGCACTTGCCTTTATTTCTTAACAATCACTAATAAAGTAAAATCAATCTCCATCTTGGAATTTGAGCTTGACCAGCAACCTCAACAGATTTTTGCAAGGAGAGAGAGAGTGAAACAGTGTTTCTTGACATCAAATTCAAGGTACTAACTCAAATTATAAGTTATGATCTTGTCCTCCACCGGAGGAATTAGTTTATCTTTGGTTACTCTGTTCACTCCTTTAAACATTTCAACATTCCATTAAAATTACCCCTGAATTTTATATATTCAAGGAAATAGAAATACATCTTGCCACATAATTCAATCCTTTCATAACCTGGTATTATCACTTATTATGAGGGAATTGAATATAAAAGTAGGGAGGTTGTGTTTCAGTTTTCCAGGTCATTGGTGCATCACATCTGGAGTACTGTATTGGTATCCTTAATTGAGGATGTTAATGGATTAGAAGTATTTCAGAAATGTTTATTAAACTGACAACTGGAAAGGACAGGTTTTCATATGAAGACTATGTTTTTATCTGCTAGAGTTTAGAAGAGTGAGGGGGGACTGGAATGCAGCATGTAAGATCTTCAGGGGTCTTGACGGAGTGGAGAGGGTATTTCCCCTTGTGAGAAATTCTGGAATGAAGGGTCACTGTTTGAAAATAAAGGGTTGCCTATTTAACACAGAGATGAGGAGATTTTTTTCTCTCAGAGGGTTGGCATCATTTGGAATTCTCAGTCTCAAAGGGTGGCTGAAGAAGACCTTATAAATATTTTTGACAGTTGATGGTACATTCTTGTCAAGCCATAGGTGAAAGGTTACTGTTGTGAATGCGATCTGAGTCACCAAAGAGACACTGAAGCTGGTGATATGGAGGTCTTTATTTACAAGCAGGCATTCTCCTGGAGACCCTCTGAGTACAGTCTCCTAAACTCAAAGTATATCATGTTTTATAACTTTAAGATCAAAGATAACAGGAGGTGATTCAATACAATTTCAATAGCTACAATGACATTGGTTACTTCAACATTTTGTGTCTGACAATGCTTTCATTGAGGTACATATCTACAATGGGGGACACCTCTGAATGTTCAAACACCTTTGCTGGGACAAAGGAATTCGCACAGATGGTCTAAAAGCTTCTGAAGACAGAAATCCCAGACACCTGACATTAATGCTGTGAGGGCTGACTCTCTGAACACACAAATATCCCAGCTATTGAGTGATCAAAAATGCCTGTGACCACGGTGATATGCTAAGTGACAATATCAGTCTGGTCTACAAGCTTCCTTGAGCTTTGTCACAATGGTGCAAAATAACTTAGCTAAAGTTGCCTAGTTTGATGTAGGCCAATTAACATAATCTCATTGTTTTACATTTGGCTGATGTAAACGAGAACATCTCATGGTCACTTTGCAAACCATATCTCTTGAGCAGCCAGCCCCCTGCTATGGGCCAGTATCCTGTGCTCTGTAGACAGTACTGGTTGTTTACAAACTGTCCTTTTAATTTAAAATCTGTCCTTTTAAAAACTGAAAACTGGTCCTCATTTGAATTAATGTCTGCTATATTCACATAATTCCATAACTCCTGAATCCCTAACAGTTACCAGGGCAGACAGGAAGTAGAGCTGAGGATATAGTCAGATCAGCCATGGTCTTATTAGATGGCAAAGCAGGTTTGAAGGGCCGAGTGGCCTCTAATGCTTCAAATTTATATGTTCATAACATAAGAGTGAGACTAAGACTGGGAACTTGCAGTGGAACAGCCAGTTACAGTTGTATGGCTCCTGTTCCAGCATACACATTGCTCATGCAACCTGAAAAGATTGCGGTCACAAAATGTTTGCAGTCAAAAGCCAAGTACTCTGGTGTTTTGACAGCAATCAGTGAAGTTTTCTTTTCATTGAAACCAACATTGATCTGACATAACAAAGCTGCACATCAAATAAAATGCCTCCAGGAACACACAAAGACCTACGTTACTTGCGATCAGCCATCACTGACGAATCAAGCAAAAAGATGGTAACTTCATAAATGCAGACAGTTCCATAGTGGATTAACCAGAAACAAACACATCTTGGATGACTAAATTATTTGACTCCAAGCTGGGCCAGTTGTTTCCTTCATAAATTCATAGCAAATCCCAGCATTAAAGGAAAAACATTGAAATTTGATCCAAATTTTTCACAGTTGGATGACATAAGGAGATGAATTTTTTTTTGTCTTTACCTTTTCCTTGGGGGTGAGGATGACTTGTTTCACTTGGAGATACCTGTGGGTGTATTCTGTTGATGTGGGGTGGCTGTTGCCAGCTACCAGAGAGGCACAACAGAGAAAGGTCTTGGTCCAATGGCAAAGAGTTCCTAGACTATTAGAAACTGCATGGACAGAAGTACAGAAGTTGGGACATTATGTTGCAACAGTATTTTGGGATGTTATGTTGCAGGCAAATGGGACTAGCTCAGATGGATGTATAGACTGGTATGGATGAGTTGAGTCGAAGGGGCTGTTACCATGCTGTACAACTCTATGACTCACATATGGATGCCTACTCACACTCCAGCTATACACAGATGGTCTCTACACTGTGTACGCATGCCGTTTACAACGGCCAATTAACCTACCAACTCGCACTTGTTCGGAATGTGGGAGAAAACCGCAGCACCCAAATGAAACCAATGTGGTCATAGAGAAAATGTACAAACTTGACACAGACAGCACCCTAGGTTAGGATTGAACCTGAGTCTCTGGAGCTATGAGTCATCAGCTCTATTTGCTGTGCCACTGTGCCACCTCAAATGTGCTCATCTTCTTTCTCAGCCCCCTTTCCTCACACCCCTACCTTATTCCCCTCCCTACCTCAAGTCCCCCCATCCCTGCAGTCTCTTCCACCTTCTCCTTTCCTTCCACTCTCCAACACCCCACTCCCTCTCTCCCCCTCCCACTTCCAGTCTACATTCCCCCACATCCCAAATAGAGTCATAGACTCAAAGAGCATGGAAGCAAGCCCTTGGCTCATTGGTGTGTCAAGTATTCTGACATCTCTCTCTAGGTGACCCATAAGACTACAGAGCTTTTATTTCAATGACAATCTTCAGTGACATTAAATAGTTTATTTGTGCACATTCTGCAACTTACTCTCTCTGGTGTTGTATTATGACTCCTTGCAGTTGACGATGGAGTTATCAAAGTCTGATTGTTAGAATCTTTGTGTTCCGAAACACTCAGCACATCTTTTTTTTCTTGCTTACTGGATTTTATTATCTCACCATGTCATGCTATTTATTTTGCTTTAGCCTCTTAAAAAAGATATGAACAAGACATTTGTGTCTTTATGCTCTAGTTCAAATTGACTCTGCAAAGCATATGTTAAGGAAAGCACAAGATGCTAGCTTAAGTCCACATTGATCATCAGGCAACCCATGAATGACTTATGATAAACCTTCTGCAGTCACGGAAAGAAACCCTAGTACCTTAAACTTAACAGATGTGTGAATTTTATACACCTCAAATCTTCCCATGTCCACTCACTTGTGAGAACAGGAAGACCTGGCTTTTAAATCCTATTGTGATAAAAGTTAACATTTTATTGGTCATTTGCTTTGCGGAGGCATTTTATCTGGCCCCCTTATCAGAATTTTTCCATCTCCTGTCATCTCAGGGATAAAAGTATCCCAGAAGAAGCCCACACATGAGCTGGTGAAAGGATATTATACCATGGCCTAAAAATTCAATTGTACAACATTTCCTTCCAACAATATGTAACTGAAAATAACTACCTTTAATGAAATGGAATAATGACAACTTCTGGGGCTTTTCCTGTCACCCTGGAATTTAAATAAGTTCTTCCGGGCTTACACAACGTGTACAATTTCTACAGCAGTCACATACGGGACCACATCATTCATTCTGGAGCATAGTAGGATAGAACAAATTGCCCCACCAGAGGTCATTGTTGAACACTTCCAAGGCAATCCAGTATTACTAATGCAGAGTTGGGTTGGACCCATATAAGATAAATCTGTTACCTATCCTTGATTTTTCCAACACACACCTCCCCTTACACATCATTAGCACAAGCTCATCATCCTCCCTCCATACCCACCCTCACAACCTCCTAATGGCACATCCAACTTTGGGAGCCCTAGACCCAACCCTTCATCCCTAATGACATTTGTATGGGGGAATTTCCATGATCAAAACAGTCTTTAAACCCTGACAAAATGTCCATCCATTTAAATGTATCTGGATTTCTAGGTCTCCTTTTCTTTTCCACTGAAATGCCAAAGCAATATATCCTGGTATTTTATCACTCCATATTGTCAGCTCAAAGGACTTATATTAACCTTCAGATGAGTACTCAGCACCTTTCCGATCACGTCATGGCATATACATGCCTCATGTTATCCCTATCCATGTGTATAGCACCACATGAATCACCTTTAATGTAATCCACCAGCCACAAGTCCTATTCCCTCATTATATCTGGACTATAGACTTCTTTCCCAATCTGGTTTAAACACCAGCAAAAGAAGTGATGCTATCCTGCAGAAAACTCCATCAATTCCTTTGTTCCGATTATTTGGAAAAATTGCAAAGAGCAAAGGCTTTAGCAGTTACTGTGCAGAAGCACTGCTATCAACAACAGGTTTCTGCAAAAAAAGTTAAATCTTTTTCTACGTAAAGATTTTCCTCCAATCACATAGGAGTACATTTTGCAAATTAACCTGGTAATTGGTAATTGGTTTATTATTGTCACATGTACCAAGCTACAGTGAAAAGCTTGTGTTTGCATGCCATCCAGACGGATCATTCCATACATAGGTACATTGGGGTAGTGAAAAAAGGGAAAAACAGAATGCAGATTATAGTGTTACAGTTACAGAGAAAGTGCAGTGCAGATAGACAGATAAGGAACAAGGGCCATGATGATGTAGATTGAGAGATCAAGAGTTCATCTTTAACGTATAAGAGGTCCATTCAAGAGTCTGATAACAACGGGATAGAAGTTGTCCTTGAGCCTGATGGTACGTGTTCTCAAGCTTTTGTATCTTCTGCCCTATGGGAGTGGGAGAAAAGAGAATGTCCAGGCTGGGAGGGGGCTTTGATTATGTCAGCTGATTTCCTGAGAGTACTGTGGACAGAGTCAATGGAGGGAAGGCTGGTTTGTGTGATAGGCTGGTCTGCATTCCCAACTCTCTGCAATTTCTTGAATATCTTATTAATCTGAATATATGATATTGACCCGGCTTGCTTCATCCACAGGTAGAACAGCCTCCTTAAGCTGTTCAAACTGATAAGTGGTACTTAATCTTCTTTCCCAGCAGGATTGCTGCCAATATCAAAAGAAATCTTCTTCAGTGGAAGGTCAGTCGTGATTCCTTCCCACAATTTGACTACGTTCAAAGCCAGGGTAAAGGACATGACATTTCCTGGTTCTGACTCCTTTTCTGTTTTGAATATTGATATAGCATCAGCCTCCCTCCCTGACAGTAGCAAGGTTTTAAACTATTAGCAAGTGGCTCATTTGGCATCGCCCCCATCACTTTTCATGAACCGCCAACCACAGTTGAAAGGCTTTGGATTACTGAATACAAAGGGCACACTTCTCTCATAAGCCACAAGCCTCAGTGGTTTTTTCCAGCAACATTCAGATCCATTACCCCAGTGCTGGTACAAACTGGCGAGGCAAGATCTAGCCATTCAGTGAGATAGGTATTCACTATCCAGGGTCAGGAGGATTTTTGCTAACCTCAGCTTTTTAGCATAGCAGAAGAAATTGTCTAAGGTTCAAGATGTCTATTGTTAATCTTTAACTAGTACTATTTACCCATCCTCTTGAGAAACAATACAGTCCAGGCTCAAGAAGCCCATTGTTGACTTGACTGAGACTGCAACCTACTCAGAAGAAACAACGGTGTCTATGTTAACCCAAGGCTCCTGGCATCTGAGCTGATCAATCCAGTTGTGAAAACATCACATGCAGATGAGGTCATCACAAGGTGACAGGCAAAAAAAGATATAAATGTTAGAAGGCAGTAAAGGTGGGGAGGTTTTACAGAGATGAAGACATAGAGTCCACTCCTTAGCCTCGTCCTGACACAGACAAATATGGGTGAGGAAGAAATTCAGTCTGCTGTCCCCCAACTCTGGGAGCCTAAGGGCAACACAGAGGCCTCCAGTGCACCCCAGCTCTGGGAGACCAGGAGCAGCACAGCATCCAGTGCACCCCAGCTCTGGGAGATCAGGAGCATCGCAGAAACAATCAACCACTAGTTCCGGGAGACCGGGAGCAGCACGACATCCCAGATCCAAGAGATGGAAGGTACAGAACAGTCGGAGCCGGAGGGCAGAACAGGAACAGAGTCTTATCTCTCCCTCAGTGACACCACCAGCATCGCCACACCCTGGGGAGGACCATTCCCAGTACCCGGGCCTAAAAACAGCGCTGCAGTTCACTAAGGCTGTTGGCATGAGGGCTCAGGCTGATTGACAATGAACAGTATTTGTGACCCCTGAATTCAAGTAACTATGGAGATAGATATGGCATCTCTAAACATGCGCAGTGGAGAGCACTGTGCAATGTGTTAACACTTTTTAATACCTTGCCAAGGTTAAGGCGGATGTGACTTTTCTACAGGAGTGTGGGCTGCCACACCTCGGCATCTATCACAGGTGGTTGCAATGGTGGTCCCAGGGATTGCCCATATGGTTGGGGGGAGGGGGAAATAATAGTCGTGCACCCGGCCTGAGGATTCTGCTGCAGCGAGGTAAATTCTCTATCACTGAAGTCACAGAGGTGGTGGGGGTGGGGCGACTCCTTATGGCTGATGTAAAGTACCAGAACAATTGCTCCGACTAATTAATGTGTACACCTCGCCCATGTTGAGAGACTGGCTAGCTGTCCTCAGGCAGTACCCACTGCTGTTGGCAATGTCCCTACCAATCATTCTGGCCAGTCACTTCAACTGCATCACTGATGCAGACTGGACAGCAGCTCCAGACTCCTGATGGGTACAGTTAAAGATGCAAAGTTCTGTGACACCTTCAGCACCCCTGCAGGTGGAGCACAGCCACAATAACGCTTGGACCGGAGCAGACAGCTCAGTACACTCCCGGATAGACTTCCTCTTCGTATCGAAGGCAGTTACAGTCAGATCCACCAACATCTGACCACTGCCTCCTTCGAGCCTCCTATCGCCTACAGGAGAACCTGAAGGCAGGCAGGGGGACCTGGAAGTTGAATGTCAGGATTCTGACCCCAGAGAACATTGAGGAACTAAAGAGGGATTACACAGATTGGAGAACTATGAAGCCTCTCTTTGACTCCCTGATTCACTGGTGGGAAGCAACCAAGGAAAAGATTAAAAGGTTCTTCATCCTCAAAGGTGTTCAGAAAGCCAGACAGAGTCAAAGGGAACTGCTCTAACTCCAGCCAGACTTGCAGCAACTTCTCCTTCTGCAGTTGAGTAGGGTGGATGTGAGAGAACTCCAAGAGATGAAGAGCCAGCAAGCTGCACACTTCGCCTCCGAATCCTCCAAGATCATCTTCAGATCCAGAGTCCTCTTTGTGGAGCAGGATGAGACGTGCTCATGTTTCCTCTTCTGAAAGGTTCACAGGGGGAACTCTGTAATCCTCAGACTTAGGGAAGAGGACGGCTCAGTAACATCCTCACAGACAGACATACTGAGGGTCTACAGATCTCTCTATGCCAGCCTGTATGAAAGTAAGAGCACAGACTGCATAGCCTCCCAAAATTTCCTGTCCTCTATCACGAAGGTGCTAGACAACAGCAAGCAGGAGAGTCTGGACCAGCCATATCCCTGGAGGAGCTGACTGGCTCCATCTGTTCCCTTGGCACAAATAAAACTCCCTGTAGTGACAGCTTACCAGCAGAATCATACTCGGCTCTATGGGATTGGATGGGCCCAGACCTGCAAGTATATAACGCTATGCTTCTGGCTGGCAACATGTCAGACTCCATGAGGAAGGGCATTATTACTCTCATCTACAAGCAGAAGGGGGAGAGGGAGGACATCAGGAATTGGAGAATCATTTCACTGTTGAATGTGGACTATAAGACCCTGTTCAAGACCATTGCCAACCGGGTCAAGTCTGCTCTGGGACAGGTGATCCACCAAAACCAAACCTGGCAGGAAAATCTCTGACAGTCTTGTGTTGCTCAGGGATACCATCACCTACGTGCAGGACAAGAGGGGTGGACACCTGTCTATTGAGCTTGGACCAGGAGAAGGCCTTCGACAGGATATCCCACACGTACATGATAGACGTGCTCTCCGAAATGGGTTTTGGGAAGGGAATCAGGAATTAGATCCAACTGCTCTACACAGACATCAGTAGCGCAGTCCAAATCAGTGGGTGGGAAACAGACAGCTTCCCCATCAAGTGTGGAGTCAAGCAGGGCTGCCCTCTCTCCCCTGTCTTGTTCGTGTGCTGTATAGAACCCTTTGCCGAATCCATCAGGAAGGACGACAGCATCAAAGGGGTGATGTTACCAGGCAGTAGAGGCACACAAGTTAAAACTTCCCTATACATTGACGATCTTGCCATCTTCTGCTTGGATCCACGGTCAGTTTGCAGATTGATCAGCATCGGTGACCAGTTTGAGTTGGCATCGGGGGCCAGAGACAACCGCAGGAAGAACGAGGCCATGATCTTTGTTAACCGGTCTGACTGATCCAATGTCCCCTTCACCGTCAAGTCTGATTACCTGAAGGTGCTGGGGATCTGGTTCGGAGGGGCTGAGGCATCTAACAAGAATAGTCTGGAGTGGATTGGGATGGTAAAACAAAAATTGGGTTTGTGGAAATGGCATTCTCTTTCAATAACTGGGAAGAACTTGGTCAGCAGGTGCGATGTGCTCTCAGGGCTGCTGTACTTGGTGCAGGTGTGGCCTGTTCCTCGTTCCTCTGCCTCAACAATCACCCGGGATGTCTTCCAGTTGACCTGGCGATCCAAGATGCTGCAAGTCCAATGGGTCACGATGCACAAGTCCCCTGAGATTGAGGACAAAAGTGTACCCAATGTTGCCCTCATCCTGATGAACACCTTCATGTGTGGCTGTATCAGGCAGTGTGTAGACCCAAAATATGTCGGCACCAAGTGTCATGATGTGCTGAGGTTCTACCTGTCTCTGGTGCTGCGGAAGATAGGCCTGGCCCCTCTACCATGCAACGTCCCAGTCAGCTAGATGTTGCCGCACTTGTACTACCTGTCCTCTGTGGAAGAGTTCTTCCAAGTAAACGCCTTTGACCAGAAGTCCATTAGACAGTGGTCAGCAGACACTGCGGAACAGGGACACTATGGATTCTGTGGGTTTGTTCCTGGAGCAAATAGTCCAAACCATATGGCAGAATGCCTCATCACCAGATCTGACCAACAAGCACCAAGACCTCATTTGGCTGGCAGTGAGGGGGACCTTCCTAGTCAGAGCCTTCCTGTACAGATGACTTATCGCCCCCAGTATACACTGCCCTTGGGATGGCTGCAGTGAGTAAGAAATGGTCACCCACCTCTTTGCAGACTATGGATTTGCTAACAGGGTGTGGAGAAGAATGCAAGGGTCCATGTCCCGGTTCATCCACAGCAGCTGCGTAACAGCAGACTCTCTGATCTACGGGCTGTTCCTGGGGACACACACCAAGACAGACATCAAGTGCTGCTGGAAGATCATCAACTCAGTAAAGGATGCCCTTTGGTCTGCCCGAAACTTGTTGTTCTTCCAGCATAGTGAGATGTCCGTAAGGGAATGCTGCAGACTGGCACAGTCTAGGCTGCAGGAGTACGTGGTGAGGGACGCACTGAAACTCGGTGCAACCAATTCTAAGGCCCTGTGGAGAAGGACCACAGTTTAGGCCCCTTCCGCTACCACACATGGAGGGGAGGAGTTGGGTGGGGAAGCCCCTTGAACTAGAAAAGGGGTATCACCTCACATAAGTGGTAATAGTGCTTTGATTGTTTGTTGTTCTTTTCTCTTTAAAGTTTAATACTGAAAGTAGCAACCATGAATGTTAAGGATTTGTTTTTGCACTGTTTCTTCCTTTGTTTACTTTTTTTTTATTATGAATAAAGTTTACTTTTGAAATTGACCCGGGAATGGTCTCTTCTTTCTGCGACGGACAACATGTTTGTCTGCAACTCATTGGTATGTTTTTCTAGTCTGTACCTGTGTTTGTAGAATTATAATCTCTGTTAGAATTACTCCTCAAAACAGGTGTGCTCTATTTAAAATAAAATAACTGTGTTTAATCTGTTTTGTCAGCTGGAAGTATCTCCTCCTTGGTTGGTGGGGGAGGGCCCACTGCTCGATATAGTGATTATTGACATCTAAACCCCTTCAGGAAAGAGACTAGAATAGTTAAGTAAATTAGTCTTTGCATTATAGGTTGATGTAGTATAATTTCCCGAAAGTGAGGGTACTGATAGAAACCTATAACTAAAAGACTTAAAGGCTTGGCTTAAGTTTAGGATTCTGGGATGGTTAAAACTCAATATCATCACATTAGCAGAGCTGACAGCTCTCAGTTTCCTTCATACCTGACCTGACTCCATCTGCCATGCCTACAGCAGTATGGCCAGAATAACTTGCCACTTTATGCTTCAACTGTGGATTGTCAAGGATTTGGGAGGACCCTATCAATAAGAATCAACTCGCCCCATAAGATTGGACCACTAATCTCATCAGGACTGAGGACTCTCATGTCATCTTGGGAGACTTTTATCTTGCCTCCAACTCAATCCATTGAAGACTGTCATTGGAACGAATCATGGTGGATATGGACCGCCCATTGGACCTGCTAACCCCCCTCCCACTCTTCCCTTCTCCAGATGTGGAGGACAGAACAACCTGATGAACCCATAAAGAAAATAGCCACACAGCACAGTTAGTTTGAACAAGGCAGATGCATCCACCTTGAAGCACAATTCCCATTGTACACTGGATCACTCTCGCTGGCGGGTAGTCTGCAATTCCTTCTGCGCTTCAAGAAATCTTAGATTTCCACCTACGCAAATAAAACGTGGACACCTGAGACTTGCTGGATGCCTGCTCCATAGCTGGATTCACCATTAAGTCCAGTGAGGAGACGATGGGGGAGCCTTGTGAGGAGGTGGGGACTCTGATCAACAATTGGCCTTGGGATCATTTCTGAGGTCCCACTCCTGATTCGTCATGACTGACTTTGTCAGAGACATTAGTTGCTTTCTGATGGCTTTAAATATCTCTGAAAATCAGGGAGGTTTTGAAATTATTGAAATAGAAATAATATTTAAAATAAATTTTAAAAACTAAATAACTAAATTTAATTAAAAGCCTATTTAAAGTTTAATGTTAAAACTTAAAGTGATGTAAAATCAGTGAAGACCTTATCTTTTTTCCACTGAGTTGGTGAACTACAACTCAAATGAATGGAGTTGGGTTCCTGTACCAGCTCTGCCTGCTGTTAAGTTTAGTACCAGATGCAAGGTGGACCCCGATCTTCTCCTCACTGCTCCACCTTGGACTTAATGGTAAATACATCGATGAAGCTGATTCTAACCTCCAGGAAGTCTTGGATGTCCATGTTTTGCTGCTTGTAGATGGAAGTCCAACATATCCTGAAGCATAGCTGGTACCAGAGGCTATCACCCAGCGAAATTGGTCTATTGTACAATGACAATTGTGCTTCATGCAGTAATTAATATGGATGCAACTGCCTTGTTCAAATGAACTGTGCTGTGTGGCTATTTCCTTAGTTCAGTCAGAGGATGTGAAAGTTTCCGGCAAGACATGCCGAATTACCCCCTGGATTGAGTAGCATACTGAACAATCATTTTACAATGCATTTAAAAGCCAATCATATTGTTGGGCCAGGAGTCACATGAGTAAGGATAGCAGTAGTAAACCAGGTGGGTCTTTTCCAACAAGTTGGAGAGTTACCAACTTTATATTATAGCATGTTTTGTTTATTTAGTTACGTGAATTTAAATTTTCATGTATCTTGGTGAGATTTGCAGCCCTGTTTCCAGATCAATAGTCCTCTGGATAGCAGTGCAACACTTGACCACTGTGCTGTGGTACCCAATCGCAGCATGTATTCCCTGAGTGCCAAAGATGTTACTGTGATGGAAGTGAAAGAGAAATACTTTCATGTGTGAATGTTCAAATGGAACACGTCAAAGTTTGCTTGAGAACCAGAAAGATGTGGCATTTTTCAATAATGGAAGAGTTGAAATAACACAGATGCTCTGAAATGCAATCACAGTTTTCAAACTGTGGGGCCAGATACTACACACAAGACTGAACAGCCTGGAACACATCAGTGCCCAGACAAATTAATCAACAGTACCTTTATTGTCCCTGACAGAAATGCCATTCAAAATTGATGAAAGGATGTTTATTTTTCTCCTTTGATGCTATTAAATGCCAACTGTGGATCAATCAGTAGCACTCTTACTTTTAAGTCAGAAGGTTGTGGGTTCCAGCTCTACTCCTGAATATAAGATTGAGACTGTGGGTGAGCTGCTTTGTCAGGGCGCTATGTTCTGAGGACACGTTACACTGAGGAAGTATCTGTTGTAAAAACAGGAAGTTCTCAAAATACTCAGCAGATCAGGCAGCGTTTATGGAAAAGGAAACAGAGAAAACATTTCAGGTGCAAGAACTGTCACATGAACTGTCATCTGGTTCGAAATATCCCAAGGCACAATTGTAAGGAAAGCTGATGATTTATTCCAGGTGTCTAACTGATACTTCAGCCTGCAAACTACACCACTAAGGTAAATAGATTATTTGGTTACGAGGGGAAATCTTGTTGCTTGAAGTCAGCATTCCCTTGCAATTTCAGGAAGTTATTGAGTCAGGTGTCATGCAGCATGGGAACAGGCCCTTCAACCCACGGAATCTATGTTGACTGTCAATCACCCATTTATATCAATCTTACACAAATCCTGTTTTTATTCTCCATAGATTCCCCCCAACAACTTCCAGTATACCACTCACCACACACTCTGGCAATTTACAGTGACCAATTAATCAACCAACCTGCACATCTTTGGGATTTGGGAAGAAATGGAGCACCGGAGGAAACCCACATGATCACAACGAGAATGTTCAAACTACAGATGAACAGCACCTGAGGTCCAGATTGAATCCGGTTTGCTGGAGTTGGGAGACTCTCTAATATTGTGTCTGGTCTGACTCCAGCACTGCAAATCCTGCAGTTTGAGAGGCAAAAGAGGAGTAAATAAATTTTTTGCAATTACTTTTCTTTGGTTTTAATATTTTCAATTATTTATATTTTAAGTACTTTAATTTATTTAACTATTTTTATTTTGTTTAATGATTTACTTCAACTTGAATGTTAGAGGCATTTAGAAAATATTGATATCCTTGACAGTTTTGACAAAGTCCAATGCCTCACCAATCAGGATCTTCAAGGGGTGGGTTCTCTCCGATTTGCTTTCCATTGAGACCTCACCTTCTGATTAACCCAGGTAAGTGCATACATATCTGGTCCACAGGCTGCAATTCTGGATGACCCTCCTGCCCCGCAGGGTTTTAACCATTATCACATTGCTGGTTGCAGTGTAAATACTCAAAAAGGATTACTTTGTTTGTAAACATATACTAAAAGGTGGGTATACTAAAAGATGGGGAGGGGGGTATTTGTTCACAGCATGTGGATATTGCTGGTATTTATAGTCTCTCCCCAGTTGCCCCTGAACTGAGCGGCAGCAACAAGTTAACTACATTGGGGTAACATGTAGGCCAGAGCAGATAAAAATGGCAAATATTCTTCTTTGAGAACATTGGTGAAACACATGGGTTTTAAACAACTATAGAATCATTGAATCATACAACACAAAAACAGGCTATTTGGGCTGCCACGTCAATGCCACCCATGAATGACACATGAATGATAGATAGAAAAATAGGGGGCTATATGGGAGGAAAGGGTTAGATAGATCTTAGAGCAGGATAAAATGTCTGCACAACATTGTGGGCCGAAGGGCCTGTACTGTGCTGTAGTGTTCTATGTTCTATGTTCTGCAAATACCATCGACATATACCAGCACTTTGTTTGTAGCCTTCTATGCTTGGTGATTCATGTGCCCATCTGGATACTTTTTAAATGCTGTGAGATTCAGGTTGTACTTTCTGGATTTCAACCACCATCTGGGTGAAAAAGATCTTCCTTGGATCTCCACTAAACCTCTTAACCTTAAATCTCTGTTCTCAAGTTTTTGACAACTCTATTACGGGGAAAAGTTTCCTTCCATATATCCTGTCCATGACCCTCATAATTTTGTATACCTCATTCAGCCTCCTCTGATTCAGGAAAACAATTCCAGCATATCTGGCTTCACCTCAAAAGAAGACTTACACAGTGAATGGTAGGGATCTGAGGTGTGCAATGGAAAAAAGGAATCTGGGAATACAGATCCATAGTTCCTTGAAAGTGGTGTCATAAGTAGACAGGGTTGTAAAGAGAGCTTTTGGCACATTGGCCTTCATAAGTCAGGGCACTGAGTATAGGAGTTGGGATGTTATGCTGAAGTTGTACAAGTTGTTGGTGAGGCCGAATTTAGAGTATTGTGGTCACCTACCTACAGGAAAGCTATCAATAAGCTTGAAAGAATGCAGAGAAATTTACAAGGATGTTGCTGGGTCTTGAGGACCTGAGGTAAGGGAAAGGTTGGATAGGTTCAGACTTCATTCCCTGGAGCACCGGAGAATGAGGGAAGATCATACAGAGGTATACAAAATTATGGAGGGTATAGATAGGGTGAATGCATGCAGGCTTTTTCCCCAAAGGTTGGGTGAGACTAGAACTAGAGGACATAAGTTTAGGGTGAAAGGTGAAATATATGGGAAATCTGAGGGGAATCCTTTTTCACTCAGAAGATGGTGCGAGTGTGGAATGAGCTGCCAGCAGAAGTGGTGGATGCGGGTTCAATTGTAACATTTAAGAGAAGTTTGGATAGGTACTTTGATGGGACGGGTCTAGTGAGATATAGTCCAGGTGCAGGTAGATGGGACTTTGCAGAAGATCAGGTCGGCATGGACTAGATAGGCCAAAGGGCCTGTGTCTGTGCTTTAGTAGTCTATGACTCCATGACTCCAAGTGAAATGGTCCATCCAGGCAACACCCTGTGGAATCTCATTTGCATTCTCTTCACTGCAATCATATCCTTCCAAAAGTGTGTTGACCAGAAATGCACACAATACTCCAGCTATGACATAACTAATGTTTTATAAAGCTGTACCATAACCCTTCTGCTTTTATATTCTATGTCCTGGCCACTGAAGGCTTGTAATTCCTTCCACCTTCTTCACCACCTCTACCTGCACTGCCACCTTCAGGTATCCCTGGACTTGTACACCAAGACTTGGTATTGGTATTGATATTGCTTTATTATTGTCACTTGTACCGAGGTACAGTGAAAAACTTGTCTTGCGTACCGAACGTACAGTTCAATTCATTACACAGTGCAGTTACATTGAGTTAGTGCAGAGTGCATTGATGTAGTACAGGTAAAAACAATAACAGTACAGAGTAAAGTGTCACAGCTACAGAGAAAGTGCAGTGCAATAAGGTGCAAGGTCACAACAAGGTAGATCGTGAGGTCATAGTCCATCTCATTGTATAAGGAAACCGTTCAATAGTTGTATCACAGTGGGGTAGAAGCTGATCCCTCTGTTGTGCAGTTATCCCTAGAGCCCTACCATTCATTGTGTATGTTGTATCCTTATTACTCCTCCCAAAGTGCATCACCTCACACTTACCAGGATTAAATTCATCTGCTGTTGTTCTGCTCATTTTACGAACTGATTAATATCTTCCTATAATCTAAAACTATCCTCTTCATTGTCAACAACACTGACAATCTTCTTGTCATCTGCAAACATACTAATCATACCTCCTACATTCATATCAAAATTGTTAATGTTCATGACAAGCAGTAAGGGTCCCAGGACTGATCCCTGTGGTATACCACTAATCACAGGCTGCCAGTCACAAACACAACCTTCCACCAGCACCCTCTGCCTCTTATCACTTGCCAATTTTGGAGCAATTTGCTGTCCATCAGTTTCATTGTTCCCATTACTAAGACCAACATTTTATTTTATTGGATGCAAGTTTCGTTACTGCCAGATTGGGTCCCATACTCAAATCTAAACACCAATGGCCCAGAACACCACCTGGTGGTCCAATTAATTTTCATATACTTTCTTCATATGAGTAAGTTAACAAAAGTGCGTAATAGAAGCTTACCAACTCAGAACATTCAAAGCAGCTTCCAGCCAATGAGCTACTTTGCACAGTGTAGTCACTGTTGTGATGTAGGAAATACAGCAGCCTATATGTGTAAAAGTTCCACAAACTGTAGTGTTATAGAGACCAGATAACCTGTCCTTCCTTGATGTTGATTGAAGGATGAAAATTGTCCCGAACATGCCACTCTTCTTCCGAGGAATGCCAAGGATATTTTACATTTGCCCTAAAGGGGCTGCTGGGCCTTTGTTTAACATCTGAATAATGGCACCTACAAGGTCAAAAAGGAAGCAGCGAAGAATTATTCATACAGCTGGAGCAACAAGTATCGATATCAACTGTTACTGTTCTTGCAACTTCATAATGGTTGAATTTTGCTGAGTGAGGCCCACTGGCCGCTTATATTCCTCAACTTTGTTGGTGAGGAGGCCCTGGATTTAAAAAGCAACACCCCAAGCTGCACCTGGCCCTTATACAACATGATCAAAAGCTGCTGGTCAACTCACACTCCCACCTTTGCCATCTGTCAAAGATAAGATTTCTTTATTGGTCACACATACATCGAAACACACAGTGAAATGCATCTTTTGCATGGAGTGTTCTGGGGGGCAGCCCACAAGTGCTGACATGCTACCGGTGCCAACATAGCATGCCCACAACTTCCTAACCCATCCATCTTTGGAATGTGGGAGGAAACCGGAGCATCCGGAGGAAACCCACACAAACATGGGGAGAACGTACAGACCCCTTACAGACAGCGGCCAGAATTGCTTCTAACATTTTCAAGAATTACTGAAAACTAAAAAAAACTGTTAAAATTTTAAAATAGATTAAAGCAGTTTTTAAAAACCACCTTTAGTTAATTAAAACCATTATTTCAAGCACAAAAAATGAAAGAAAAATTTAACTGATTCTTCCTTTTCTTCTTTATAATCCATAATACCCTTCAAGGTGAATCGCCTCCAAGATCTTGCACAGGCTCTTATCTAGCTGAGGATCCGGTAGCAGATTTCCCAGAGTAAACACAAGACATCTCTACACATTCATCAGTCCTAAGTTTTTTTTGCATTTTTAAGTGTAATTGCTAACAGTTTGCCACGGAAATGCCACCAATTGTCAACAAGACCCAGGCCACTGAGAATGGGGAGAAAGGCAAATGGATGAAGAGTTTGAGATATCTAAAGGATCCCTGCCTTTAAATCAATCCACAACTGGATATGGGAAAAGACAAGGCCAAATCAGAGATTTTGGTTGCAGTTTTGTTGATTTGTTCAAATAATTAATTATTGAAATAAAAGTAAATAAATGTGATGTTACCACATGAGATGTTTGATCATGTAATACTGCCATGTGCATACACAAAGTCTGACAAGAATCTTGGATAAACTAGATGCACATTTCTTAGCTCTCTGGGTCTCCCCCATGTTATTCTGCACACTCCACAGAGACTGGGAACCCACAGGGGAAGATACAATACACTAGTGATGTGGATAGATTGGAAAAGAACTGAAGCTGCCTGAAGTAATAAGGTATGCAAATATATCGTGTGGCAGTATGGTGGTTAGGCCAAGTCTGACAAACTCACTATTAGTCACTGTTCATTTTAATGACATGTAGCAATTAAACTGGTCCTCAGATTTGTGCACAGGAGAGAAGCACCACAGTGGTACAGCTAGTAGGGTTGCTACCTTGCAGCGCCAGAGACCCAGGTTTAGTCCTGACCTCAGATGCTGTCTGCGTGTATTTTGCACATTCTTTCTGTAAACATGTAGGTTTCCTTCAGGTGCTCCAGTTTCCTCCCACATCTCAATGATGTGTAGACTGATAGGTTAATTAGCTGCTGTAAATTGCTCCTATTGTGTCAGTGAATTAAAGCAGGAATGGTGAAAATGGCAGCTTAAACCAAATCCAGCTCTATAAATATTCTTGGCATCTCTAATAAAGTATCTGAGTCCTTCAGTTCTTCCATAGAATTGGTGGAGCTGTTCTCCATGGCAAACAATGTTGTTGAAATTGAGGATCTGGGCAAAAGTTCAAAATGAAGCTATTCGGGAGGATGAGAAACTAATCTCACCAATAGATACTGGCTTGAATATGTGCACCACGATGACAGTCCCCTGGTGCCATTCGAGATGCAAGATATTTCCTTATATGATGTGATAGTGGCATTGCAGAATCACTTTAATACAGCACCTCTGCAGATTCTAGAAAGCCGCAGATTCAAAACAAAAAGCCAGAGGTCTGGTGAGACCATTACTGATTATTCAGCACTGTAATTTTGGTGTCTTCCTAAATCAAACGCTGCAGAATAAGTGTCTGTGTGTGTGTTATAACTGAAGAGTAAATTCAACCTAAATTGTTGAATATATAATCGTTAACATCTGAGCACACATGTAAAATTGGCAAATAATGGAGATAATTCCCATGAATACCAATGATCAGTGAATAATGTCAACATTAATACATACATGTCAGCAACAAAATCAGGAGCTCTGGTACTAGGACCAGGTTAGGGTTCAGCATAGTTGTTTCATAGCAGTAGATTGGTGGGAAATGCTGTCAGCTATTTAATGACGATGATTTATCTCAAGAATGCCAGTTTACAGCAGTGTAATGTTTCTGCAACAAAAAGAAAAGTAGCCACAGTGTGCAAGACCCAACCCAGAATTATAAATTAAAATAATGCAGCCAAGTAGCTTCTAAATGTAAAGGCAACACTGATAACAAAAGCCACAAAGGAACTGCTTGTAAAATATAGAGAACCTTGAGCAACATGAGAAGTAAAGATTATATAGTACATATGACACCAGATGCAGCCATGGAAAACTCAGTGATTATAATATCAAGGTGAAAGTTAATGATCAGTATATCAAAATGAACATCGATATAGCTGCACTCTGCTTGATTATGAGCAAAGGCAGGTACATAGAAAAGTTCTGCAAGATGCAGTTGAGATACAACTAACAATTTTATAATTTGAGTCTTCCTTGTTTGCACTTAATGATTTTCAAGATAATCTAATCCGGTCCACAGTCTAATCCAACACTCGATTTGAAGAAGTCAAGTCAAGTCAAGCTGAGTTTATTGTCATATGCACAAGTACATCTATGCACAGGTGCAATGAAAAACTAACTTGCAGCAGTATCACAGGTATCTTAAAATTTTTGTCAGTTTTAGTGTATTTGTCATTTCCCTGGAAACCTAAAAAATATATAGTGCTGTAAAAGAAAGAGGAGGGGAGAGCAAAGCAAAGTTTGTCGGGGAAGAGAAAGAGAGCGATCAACCAGTTTTGGGAACATGGCTTAAGCAATATATCTGAAACCAACTGCCTTGTACAAAGCGATGTCAGACTTACAGAATCAATGAGCAAACACTGGAACAATAATTCCCAGTACTATGCAAGAGATTATTTTATAATTTGTTTTCAAAAAGATAACATTTTTATATTCCGCTACACATTTATTAAAAGGAATTACTATGTTCAACCCTAAATGATTATGACATATAATGGAAACAGATTGGAATGATTGGTTTTACTTGTGGTAAGTAAGTCCTTCTTCCTTAAAAAAATGGCTAAGTGGCATAAACTATAATTGGTTGACAAGTTGCATGATGCTAATTTGGAACTTGTACACCCCGTTTTGTATCGAAATAGCAAGCAGTCCTACATCTCTCCTGATTTGGATTTCTTTTGAGGTTGTTAAAAAATAAAGTGTTGGAAGGTATAAAAAGAAGTCTGCCAGAGACTATTCACTACTTTTATACTATCACCTAAAAGCAATTGACCACCCAATGTATGTCTTATCACCTTTACCCTGGTGTGTGCCTTCTCTTGGGTGGGCAGTCAGTTTGAGGATGAGTTGTTTCCACTCCAGTTCAGTGGGTTCTGATAGAGCCAGTGTAGGGAAGGACACATCCAGCCGGCAAGGCACGATCAAGAACGAAAGTGTCAGAAGAGTAATTTCAAAAGGGCACTTCTCCTGACAAAATGCCAGGAGCACAGCCTTACATAACCAACATTCTGTTTAGTTAAAAGGACAAGCACAAAATCTCACGACAACACTCTTGGTCCAAGCACTGTCACCTGTCAGACTACGTCATTGTCCAATTGAAGAACTACAATGCCATCAGTGGCAATTCAGCAACCTTTAAACACTCTGTCTTCCTCAGGAGTTCCTACCACATAGCACCATCAGATCCAATGACCATCCCCCGCAGCTGGTGAAACTATCACAAGGTTCTGTGTTTTGGTGAGTCTCAGAGCATTTCTCTGCTTTGCACTTAGTTTATATCTGAAGTAGATTGGGATACCCCACCAGATAAAAGACATAAGCTAAAGTCACTGTTATCTCACTCTTTTCCTGAATCATATAGTACAGTGGGTAGCACTCGTTTTTCCTTTGAGATAGAAGTTTGTGGGTTTCAGACACTCCAAACTGAGGACAAGATTTCAGGGTTGTGCTCATGGAGAGTAACAGTGTTGGAGATGCCGCCACTCAGATGCAATGTTGAAGTGAGTTTTTTTCTGACCCTTTCTTAGCCATATATAAAATGATCCCTTGAGTTATTTTTAAGAACAGAGTCTGTTGCATTAGTGATTTACCTAAATGTTTATACCTCAAAATGATAACATAAAAAAAGTTGTTGGTCATTATAACATTGCCACTTACTGCTCTTAATTGAGTAGGTGTAATTCTTCCATCACAACAGTAACTGCAATTCAAAAGTATTGGAAGCATCTTGGAATATCCCAGTGGTGTGTTTGTGCTCTCTAAATGCAAGTCTCTTCTCTCCTCAAAGGCTCAGCAGTCTTTAGCCAGCAATTTTCTCCAATGGCTAACTTTCTCAGGAAAGCATTCAGCTTGGAAATAAACCACTGAGTGGAGGAAATATTAGAAAATAAGTAACCTCTCACCATTATCTTTTAAAATGTTCTTGCTTGCTGACTCATGCTGTATCCTTCATTAACGTATCCCCTAGGAAAAGCTATAGCCGCTCATGCAGATGGCAGATTGAGGTAAAGAAGAAGTAAAAGATTAAGATTTGACTTTTATTCTTTAGACTTTGGTGCTGTTTACTGGTTCAATGTGCAGTGCACCCAAGAATTGCTGACATTCCCTTTTATATTGTGCCTCCCTAAATTTCACAATCTCTTCTCAATTGAGATTTAGGGAAAATGTTCCAATATTTTATTCTAGTTGTAATTCATACTGATATTGATCATTTACAAAATAGAAGGTGCCTCTCTACTTTGCTTCCATTCCAGTGATAAGATGAAGCAATTTTATGCAATGCAGTATCTGACAATGCTGGAGGATTAAAGAGTATTTTGTCAAACTCTCTACTATTGGCTTAGCAAATTCATTCAGTGAGTAGCTGGACACTGAAATTACAGGGAGATCCCACATTCAGTCTTTGCTAATGTAGTCAAATTCAACTTAACTGATAACAAAGATGCTTGGAAACCTGGATTGTGGGAAGGAACAGCCAAAGTTGATTGAAATAATAACAGAGAATGCTGGAAATGCTAAGCCAGTCAGTCTGCACTAGAGAATAAAAGAGAGTAATTCTGTATTTCCAGCATTCCCTGTTTTTATTTCAGACTTCAAGCATCTGCTATTTCTTTGGATTTCAAGCCAGTTGTTCCCTTGTGCTTAAATAAATAAGTAAAATGGATACACACAGCTTCTTTCATCACCCCAGAATGCTTTACAGCACTTTACACTTAATGGTGTTTTTTTCCAGCATTGGTCATTAATCCAGTGCTGGGGTCTTCTGCACATTGGTGTGAGAAGACCAATGTAGTACTCCATTCTGCTTCAGGCAGCCAGCAGATTCAGACACATCAAAAATTGTGGAGCATGGAGCACAGAAATGAGATGTTATTCTTTATCATGGAAGAAATAATTTTCATGTGTTTAGAATCTTTCAGGGTCTCTGAGGATCTTAATGTGAATTACAGTAAATGAAGTACTTCAAAAGCCATTCTCACTTTTGTAATAAAAAACTGCACATTGAGCACCTTTCTGCTGGTTGTCCATAGAATGTTCTCCTGAGGATGAAAACGTCTGTCACACCAAGTTAAAAAAACAATATTTTATGGAAGCTAAGAATGCCACCTCACAAATTTTCCCTCTAACCTATTCTCCCCATTAGATCCCCAGATTCTACCACTCACCTACAGATTTGTGGCAACTTTCAGTGGCCAATTTATCTACTAACCCACCCCCCATAACTTTGGGATGCGGGAGGAAACCCACACAGTCACAGGGAGAATGTGCAAATTTCACACAAACAATGCGGGAGATCATGATTGAACCAGAATCACTGGAACTGTTCTACTAGCTGTGCCACTGTGCTATCCTTGTGCATATGTTTCAGTAAGCAGTACAGAAATAGAAACAAAATATTCTGGAAAATGCCCAGCAGATCAGGCAGTATCTTTGGAGAGAGAAACCAAGGAAACATTTGATCAGGACTTGCGAGAACAAATAATATGCAAATACTGTGGTGGGGATTGTGTGGGGTGATGGAGAGGAGGGGAGGAAAGAACAAAGGGGACTTTCAATGCAGATGGCATTTGTAATTTGATGAGCACAGGGGTGATGGTGGGAGACAAACAAAGTGAAAATATGGTAAGAAAAAATGGTCTCAAAGGAGGAATAAATGGCCGCATCAGAACCATTACCAGCAGCTGCAGTCCATGGAAAGGGAAGCAGTGGAACTTGGTATTGAATCCATGAAACTGAAAATGCCAAACTTCTAGAGTTTGCTTTGAGTATCATCGGAACATTGTACACAAAGGGGGACAGGTTACTAACACCATTTCTGCTGCATGTGAGATTTGAGAACAGCACCTTGGATAACACCACTGTGAATTACTGTGGGAAGTTATAGAGTCACTCAATCATTGAGTCATACAGCATGGAAACAGGCCCTATGACCCAGCTCATCCATGTTGATCAAGCTAGTTCCATCTGCCCACAATTGACCCATATCGCTCTAAACCTTTCCTATCCAAGTACCTGCCCAAATCTCTTTTAAATGTTGTTATTGTACCTGCCTCAACCACTTCCTCTGGCAGCTCGGTCCATATACGTTCCACTCTCTGTGTGACAAAGTTGCCCCTCAGGCTCCTAATAAATCTTTCCCCTTTCACCTTAAACCTATGCCTTTTAGTTCTTGATTCCCCAACCTTGGGAAAAAGACTGTGTGCATTCTATGCTCCTCAAGATTTTATACACTTCGATAAGATCACCCCTCAGTCTCCTATGCTCCAAGGAATAAAGTCCTGGCCTGCCCAAACTCTCCCTGTAAGTCACTGCCAAGTCCTGGGGACATGCTCATGAATTTTGCTCTGCACTCTTTCAAGCTTAATGGCATCTTTCCAAAGCAGGGTGACCAAATCTGAACATAATACTCCAAGTGCAGCCCCACCAACTTCTTGTATAACTGCAACATATTATCCCAACTTCTACAGTATATTCAATACCCTGACTGATGAAGGCCAGCGTGCCAAAAGCCTTCTTCACCACCCTGTCTACTTGTGAAGCAACTTTCAGTGAACTATGTACTTGTACTCCTAGGTCCCTCTGTTCTACAACACTCCCCAGGGCCCAAAGATTTGTGAAGCTGAAGCAAAGTCTATCAGAATATTTCAGAAGGCCATTAAAGATTAGTATGCTCCAAAGTGATTTACAGCCAATCAGGTACTTTGGTCTGCGTGTCCAGGATCTTGTTTTCAAACTTTGAGTTCTGATTGTGTCATATTTTTCCATGACTAGTCAGACACATTAGCAAATCCACAGTGTCCACGTGCACTAATATTTAAAGGTGGCAAGGAAAAATAATAAGCTAAGTATAAATGCATATGGGTACTTAGATTCATCAATAGATTCAAATATGGTGAAAGCAAAGGATCTTCAGCAAATTATAAGTCATGGTGGCACAATGGCACTGTAAGTAGAGCCATTGTTCACAGCTCAAGTGACCCGGGTACAATCCTGACTTCTGCTGCTGTCTCTGTGGAGTTTGCATGTTCTCCCTGTAACCACATGGGTTTCATCTGGTAGTCAGGTTTCCTCCCATATCCCAAAGGTGTGTGGGTTGGTAGGTTAATGGCCCACTGCAAATTGCCTTTAGGGTGTAGGTGAGAGGTAGAATCTAGAGAATCGAGTGGGAGTTGATGACATTGTGAGGAGAATAAAATAGGATTGGAGTAGGATAAGTGTTACTGGGTGATTAATGCTCAGCATGGATTTGGTGACCTAAAGGAACTGTTTATACTGCATAACTTTATGATTCAATGGGAAATTAACTGGAGTTTCTCATGGACAATTTTAGGAATGCAGTTCAAGACAAATGCCAAGGCTTTAGTGATGATACAGGGATATTTACTGTAGCATGAGCAGGGAAGAGGGACTTTAGTTAAGAGGAGAGATAATAAAAGTTAGTAATTGGAACAGAGAAGGTTAAGACTTGATACAATGAAGTTTCCAATAGGCTGAGGATTTTTGCTTGAATGGATAGTGACTAAGATTGGTCAATGCTTATCAGAGTTTAACAGAATGAAAGGCGATCTCATTGAGATGTACAAGACTTTGAGAAGGATATCCAAGGGAGATGCTAAGAGACTGCTTCCTCAGGCTAGAGATCCAAGTGAACCAAGGGGCCATAGAATCAGGATCAAAGGTCAAACATTTAGAACTCAGCGACCTGGGGTGCTCAGTCACTGACTTTATGTAGGACTAGCTTAATAGCTTTTATGTCACAAGCAGAATCAGTAGGTGTAGGAATTGGACAGGAAAGTAGTCACAGCACAACATCAGCTGTAATTATATTGAAAGCCAGAGCAAGCTTCAGGGACTGCTTCTACTTCTTCTACTGGTAAGAGGGTGAATAATTAGTATGTGGAGACTTAAGAAAGAAGGATAAGAAACAGGGAGGGAGGAAAGGAGGTTTCTTTTTAATCAGCAAGTAGTTATGATTTCGAATGCACAGCATAAAAGGGTGTGGGAAGTAGATTCAATAACCTTCAAAAGAGAATTGGATTTCTGCTTAAATGGTAAAAGAACTAAAAAGACACAAGAAAAGACCAAGGCAGTGTGGGTAATTAGAACATCATTTGGAGAAGCAGCAGTTGGACAATGGGCAGAATGGTCTCTCACAGTTCTGTATGAATCTTTAATTCTGTGACCTCTGTAATTGTTCTATGACTAAAGATATTGTAAAACATAATATGGAAGTTAAAAGGCAAGAATCAGTTTATTATAACACATTCATTATTAAGAACAATCTTGTTGCTTTCAGTACTACACCAGCTCATTTTCTTTCAGAGTACTTGAAAATTGGTTCTGCCTCCATCAGATCTTCACAGACTGTTGAATCTCTTCTTCAGCTGTGATTACTATTTCATATTATACGGAATTGCTGATTTAAAACTCTAACATGCTTCACTGGGCATTTATAAACCAGAGTCAGACTTACAGTAAAGACATTTACATTAAAAAAAAATTGAGATAACCTTTTTTGTTTTACTGCAGCATTCTTTCAAATAACTTACTTCTGAAGTCAACTCAGATTTAATTCTCAATGGAGCCCGAAGTTAGTTAATTAGCTGGGAAATTGTTCTAATGTTAACCTGGGCTGAACCAAAGTATCCAGTGGTTCAACACCAGAGGAATATGAAGTGCAAAAAATAGCATACAAAAGTGATTCATGCATCGGAGGACTTGAAAGATAATGAGAAACAGTTGAACAGAGGGAATGATGATGAGGATTCAAAAGCTCTAAATTACAGAGGGGTAGTTGTTTCACCTTGGTTGCATGCACAAAATCCCCAACATTATAGCAGCTGCGTGTTTTCCATTTCCAAAATTCCTTTGCATTGAAGTTAAGGCAATTGGATCTTGGAAATAACATAGTTTCCCTTATACTATCACACTGCTCTTGTGAAATTTGCTATGTGCAAATCGACTATACTTTTTTTTACAAGACAATAAAGACTCCACTTCAAATGTACCCTAGTGGCCACAAAATAATGTGGTGCATCCTGTTCATGTCAAAAGTACCCTATGAATACAATACTTCCTTCCTTCCTTCCTCCCTTCCTTCCTTCCTTCCTTCCTTCCTTCCTTCCTTCCTTCCTCCTTTCCTCCCTCCCTCCCTTCCCTTCCTTCCCTCCCCTCCTTCCATCCCTTCCCTTCCTCCCTTCCTTCCTTCCCTTCTTTCCTTCCTTCCTTTCCTTCTTTCCTCCCCTCCATTCCTCCCCTCCATTCCTCCCTTCCCTCCCTCCCTCCTTCCCCTCCTTCTTTCCTTTCTTCCTTCCTTCTTTCCTTCTTCCTTCCCTCTCTTCCTTCTTTCCTCTCTTCCTCCTTTCTTCTTTCCTTCCCTTCTTTCCCACCCTTCTGCCCCTTCCTCCCTTCCCTTCCCTTCTTTCCTTCCTTCCCTCCTTCTTTCCTTCCTTCCCTCCCTTTCTTCCCTCCCTTCCCTCTCCTCTTTCCCTTTCTTTCCTTTCTTCCCTTCTTTCCCCTCCTTCCCTTCTTTCATTTCCCTTCTTTCCTTCCCCCATCCAGTTACCTGTCTTTTGCTTCCCTGTAGGCTCCTGCCACCCAATAACCTTCCAACTCCCTGCCCCTCAAAGATAGCAGCACGTAACCATCAACAAGTACAATGTTATCTTACAGAGTGAAGTTTTCACTCAAGATTTTTCAGGTCAAGAAACATAAAATATGGTAAGAAGTGGACCATTGCTCATACCACCAAAATGATCTGTTGTTTGCCACAAGCGCAGAGGGGGAAAAAATCTTCGCTTTCTGATGAATTATTCAAAATGTTCCATGAGCAATACATGAAGTTAAAGAAAAGCAAGTCACAGACTCATAGCATCATAGAGTAGTACAGCAAAGAAACAGGCCCTGCAGCCCATTGTGTCTATGCCAACCTTCATGCCTATATATACTAATCTCAGTTGCCTGCATTAATCCCATATCCCTCTATGCCTTGCTCATTTAAGTACCTGTCCAGTTGTCCCTTAAGTGTTGTTACTGTTCCTGCCTCCACCACCTCCTTTGGCAGTTCATTCGAGATACCAAATACTCTTTGTGTGAAACATTTCTGCTCAGATGCCCTCTTCCCTTTCACCTTAAACCTATGACCTCTAGTTCTAGGCACCCTTACTATGTGAAACACTTTCTGGCTATTTACCCTAAATATGTCCCTCATAATTTTATTTCCCTCTATCATG
Organism: Pristis pectinata; assembly: GCF_009764475.1. Classification (NCBI taxonomy): domain Eukaryota; kingdom Metazoa; phylum Chordata; class Chondrichthyes; order Rhinopristiformes; family Pristidae; genus Pristis; species Pristis pectinata. Next base: position 47,045,534 of record NC_067411.1, on the reverse strand, counting down.
TCACCTGTCAGCCTCCTTTGCTCCAGGGAAAACGGACTTAGCCTATCCAATCTGTCTTTACCTCTCGTTGTCTTGGTATAGCAGCCAGCATAATCAAAGACCCCACCCACCTGGGGTGTTCTCTCTTCTCTCCTCTTCCATCGGGTAGAAGATACAGGAGCCTGAGGGCACTTACCGCCAGACTTAAGGACAGCTTCTACCCTACTGTGATAAGACTATTGAACTTATACAATGAGATGGACTATGGCCTCACAATCTACCTTGCTGTGACCTTGCACCTTATTGCACTGCACTTTCTCTGTAGCTGTGACACTTTACTCTGTACTGTTACTGTTTTTACCTGTACTACATCAATGCACTCTGTACTAACTCAATGTAACTGCACTGTGTAATGAATTGACCTGTACGATCGGTTTGTAAGACAAGCTTTTCACTGTACCTCGGTACAAGTGACAATAATAAACCGATACCAATACCAATCTATCTGTGTAATTCAAGCCCTCCAATCCAGGCAATATCCTTGTGAATCTTTTCTATACCCTCTCTAACTTAATCACAATTTTCTTGTAACGTGGTGACCAGAACTGAATACAATACTCCAAGTGCAACCCCATCAAAATTCCGTACAACTGTAACATGATGTCCCAACTCCTATACTCAATGCCTCAGCTGATGAAAGCAAGCATATCATATGCCTTCTTCACCACCCCGTCTACCTGCGTTGCCACTTTCAGGGAACAATGTACTTGTACCCCATGGTCTCTTTGTTCAACAACACTCTCCTGGGCCCTGCCACTCACTGTGTATTTCCTGCCCTAGTTTAACTTACTAAAATGCATCACTTCACTCTTGTCTGAGTTAAATTCCATCTGCCATTCCTTTGCCCACTTTCCCTGTTGATCTGGATCCTGTTGTAGCTTAAGACAACCTTCTTCACTGTCCACTACACCACCAATTTTGGTGTCATCCACAAATCTACCAACGATGCCACCTACATTCTCATCCAAATCATTAATATAAATGACAAACAACAGAGGATACAGCAGCGATCCCTGCAGCACACCACTGGTCATGGGCTTCCAATCTGAAAAACAACCTTCCACTACCACCTTCTGCCTCCCTTCACAAAGCCAATTTTGTATCTAATTGTCTAGCTCATCCCATGCACTCTAATCTTTTGGACTATGGACTTGAACCCCAAGGTTCACCAACATTCCTTAGTGCCCTACCATTATGTCCTACCCTTACTTAACTTCCCTATAATGTTGCCCCTGCTATCCCTTGTGTATAGTTTTGATATCTCTCATGTGCTGACAAGACTCTTTTGAGTTCCTTCATGACCAGCCACAGACTCTGACAACTTATAAGATGTGGTTGAAGATTGTGGCTCCTGGAATCAAGTATTAACTCAGAAGTTATTTCTGTAACTCCATTTCACTTGCCAGAACTGCCTGGAGTGAGGTTGAAATCCTATAAAATCCAATGCAGAGGTGGGAATGCTGCTACATGGAAAAGTCTGCAGCCCCAACCTTCTGAGATGACACCCATAGTGTCAGAGGTTCTGGAAGGATCAATCCCTTGAGTTACCCAAGGATTGAAAGCTTGCTGATTATTTTTTATATCCTTGTATTTTCCCCACAGGGAAATGTAGTGCAAAAGGTAATTCATTCTACCCTGTTTGTTAACATGTTCTGGAGTTTAGCCAAGAGGTATCACTGGGAAATACTTCAATGAAATCTCAGCGAGTAGCCTACAGATTGCATTAAATGTAGAAAGGGAGAGATAGTTTGGCTTAATGACAAAATCCTTTTTAAAAAGGTTTCAGTGCATGGTTTGTTCTGCAATGACTCCAGATACATTGACTAAAGTTCCAATCACTGTCTGTGCTCCTGTTTCCATAGCAATGACAGTAGCAAAGAATCCCACATTTAGAAATGCTGCAGATAATCAGCCCCATTATAATGATTTGTCAGCCTCCTTTTTGTAAATATCATTACCTCCATCAGTAAAAGAGTAAAGTGCTCCAAACAATTCATTTGCTCAATAATTTTCATAAGATGAAAATAACTGTCTTCAAAAGAGATTAATACATTTGTCCCAAATGCAGTAATATTCTTCCATCAAATTTCTGCAGCTGGTTGACATCATTTGCCTTGAGCAGTGTCCTTAAGACAAGTTCTGGTGTTCCTGAACCTATTGAGTAATGGACAAACAGCAGTAGGCTGGCTGGCAGTGAGAAGCAGAGATATACTTCACCATATCAGGCATGTGATTAAGAAATTATTTTGAAGTGTAACTTACATTGCTGATTTTGTTTAAGGCACATTTTCCTTCCTGATGGTCTTCTGCTTCTGGTAATTTCCTTCATTCAAGTGCACTCCAATGAGAATGAAAATCAGAAGGGTTGTACAGCAGAAGATTTGTAATGTATCACCCATTCTACACCTAGCTCCCAAGTTAAACTAGCCATTCCAAGAACGCAGGAAATATTCATCAGATTAGACAAAGTCTGTGGAGAGACACAGTTAATGCTTCAGTTCAATAACTTTTCATTCAGAATGGAAAAGGATTTTCAGAATCAATGAAACTTTCATTTGCCATTTCCATGACAGAGCTCCCCAATATTCTTCAGCTAGTTAGAGTTTGTGCTCCATGAGTTCCTTGCAATGAGGATTGGTTATTCTGCAGTACCATCCCTAAAATAGAGTTGGAGTAGCCCATATTGGTCACCTTGCCTGTTCCGTTCTTCCCTGGCTGCTCCTGTGCATCAGGTAAATTTTCTCTTCTAATGCCCAAGTCCTTTCATTCCCTTTCCTGTCTATCAATCTCAGTCTTTGCAAATACTCAACAGCTGAACATCCACAGCCTTCTGGGACAGAGAATTCCTCAGATTCACCACCTGCTGATTAAGGATTGTTTCTCCTCATCTCTAGTTTGAAATGGCTGACCTCTTAACCTCAGACTCTGCTGATAGTTCTTACTCCTTCACCTAGAGAAAGCTTCTTGGCTTCTGACATGTCAATCCTCTCATTCTTCCAAACTCCAATAAGTATGCGCTATTTTTCTTTAAAGGAAAGTCCCATCATCTCAGGATTCAGCCTAGCAATGCTAGTCATACACTGACTGCTGTTAACCATTACTCTCACCAGTGTGCCAACCCGTTCATGTACACACTATGGATTTCTATGGAGCAAATGTTATATGTCTGCATGTGGTTATCCGCTGACCTACACCCTGCACTTCACAGCTATGTGAGATATAGGTGGTAGAACCTTACATGTGTGCTACATGTTATCCTGGCATAAGTAGGCCATTTGGTTTGATCAATTTCTTGTGAAGCATTGCTGAAAGCATTACGCACTTGATGAGTCTTCTCCGCACCGTTCCTCAAAAATAGCATCGTGTCACATTGAAGTGGAGATATACCCTTTCTAATTGTCATCAACTTATGTACCCAATCCAGATCAACAGTGACTGCCGTATCTTTTACTGATTAGACACCCTGCAAGTTAATGGCTTCAAGAATATTACTAATGTACAGAAGGCAGTTACTCTCTTCTTATACAAGCAAAAACCTCAACTGGCAAGTCAATAGATTTTGAACTGAGAGGGATTTATTGAAATTATTAAGAATTCTCCTTTTAACATAGTCATAATATTGAGGTGCAGTATCACATATTGTACCCAAGTGCTGAATTAAATGGCTCAGTTGTTTTATGCATGGGATGGATAGGAGTAATCCCAGCTGTTGTGGATCTTTTGTTATGTCATATGGCCTCATCTCAACCTTGGTTATGAATCTGGACACCACTTTCAATCAAGCAGTAGTCAATAAGGAGCTGAGAAGCACTGAAGTGTTTAAAACATACAAATAAATGATTGGTTTTATTAATGACTTACTTTTGTGGGTCAAATCTCTGATGCTTTCCTGCATCGTACAATGTTATTTGTGTAGACTTTGCTTATATCAGCCAAGTAAAAATCTTCAGGCTTTGACTTGCACTTGTTTAACCTCTGCAAGTTCCATTAATGTCTGTAAATCATGCTTAATATAATTTGCAGCTCTTTTAAAGTATTTCTGTACCTTATAAAAAGCTACAAATGACATTTCAAACATCTGGTGTTCTAAAATCACCTCTGTTGGCAGACTTGGAAACGACTAGCTTTAGAACCACTCTACAAAGTCAAGAATAGTTCATCTGAAATTACTCCAAAGATGATTTTAAGGCACCAATCTAGTATTAATCTTCAGTAGAATCTCACAACTGTTTTACCGCATTGCCACTTTGATCAAGAAGTTTTAGCAACAGCTCACAAAAAGAAAGGACAGTGCAAATGACAGGTTGCATCAGACCAGCCAGCCCATCACTAATAAGTAAAGGAAAACACTGAACCTGCTAGGTATCTAGAACCAAAAACAGAAGGTGCTGGGGATACTCGATAGGTCAGGAAGCATCTGTGGAGAGAGAAACAGAGTCAATGTTTCACATCCATAACTTTTCATCAGAACTGGGAGAAGTGAGAGGTCGGAACAAGCATTGAAAAGCAGAGAAAGGGAGGAGGGAAGGAAAGAACAAGGAGGAACGTTTGCAATAAGTTGGAAAGTAGGAAAGGTAATGGAGTAAGGCAAGAGTAGAGGGAAGAGATAAAATGAGAAGAAAAGAAACAAGAGATAAACCAGAATGTAAAGCAGGTTCATGTTGCATCCAATTGCTTTTAACTGATTGCTCAGTGTGAATTTCTATCCCTCAAATTCAGGGATATTCAAGAGAGCCTGAAGCCACTAAATAGCCAAGGGGTAAAATTCAGCTTTGAGGCTGGCAGACAAGCAATAGGTACCAGCAGATCATCTGCCAGCCATACTGGACCACCCAACTTCCTGTCTGGCATTCTCTCTTGAAACTGAAAATTCACCTACATTCCTGAAATGAGGTGCAGTTTGGAGCTCGTTCCTGGACTGATTTGGGGCACATAAGTCAAAGAAATGTCCGGAACAGGTGATCCTAATAAATAAGTCTGTCCTTTATCTCAAAAGAACTTATAATCCCTCTTCAATATAAATGATGCATGTCCAAGATGCCCACATTTCTGTGACTCATTGAGGATTAACAAATAGGGTTCAAAAAGAACAAACCATTGGTGGAACTCAGCAGGTCAGTTAGCATCTGTGGAGGGAAAAGGTCAGTCATTGTTTCAGGTTGAGGCCCTTAATCTGGACTGAAAGAGTAGGGGAGAGATTGCCAGTATATAGAAGTGAAGGGGAGGGGTAGGGAAAGAGTTGGCAAGTGAAAGGTGGATCCAAGTGAGGAGGAGTGATTGGCAGATGGAGTCAGGTAGGGGAGGGAAGGGTGGAAAAAGTGACAGAGGCTAGGAGGTGACAGGTGGAGGCAACAAAGGGCTATAGATGATGGAATCTGATGAGAAAGAAAGGTGGAGCATGGAACCAATTAAGGGAGGTGGGGTGGGCAGCTGGAAACAGTGAGGAAAGGAGACCCAGTGGGAGGAGTATATGGGTGATGGACAGATGGAGTAGGTGGGGGAGGGGAAATAAACTGGATGATAGAGGACGGGGGTGGGAGGGGGAGTTGGGTGTGTATAGGAAGACCTTTGTAGATAAGAAGGGGAGGAAAATGGACAGAGGGGGAGCAGGTTACCTGAAATTGGAGAATTCAATGTTCACGCTGTCGAGCTATAGATTACCCAGGCCGAAGTAAAGTATTAGAGCTGTCCAGAAGGGGACTAGGATTGAAAATTGGTACGGGGCATTAAATGACAGCCACCTGCCTTGAAGCTCACCTTTGGAAGTAAAACAAAAGTCAACATGATGGAAATCACCAATACTGGATCACACATGAAAGCAAGGTTCCTTCCAGTGGATGTAACATGACACAATTCTGACAAACCGGAGTGGAATCAACCTCAAGTGGCCAACATTTACCCCTCAATGAACATTTCTAGAAATGGATCAGTTGATCACATTATCATATGCCTAGTTAGGATAGCTTGCTTTAAGCAAGTTGGCTGCAGCTTTGCTTATCTTGCAACAGCAATTAAAATTCTAAAGTGCTTCTTTGGCTACAAACTACTTTAGTGAGTCCAAAAAGGAAGGTGGCTTTAGAGAAGTAAGTCTTTCTTTCTTCATTTGTGGAAGTGGTATGAAAGCCAATCATTCTCCCCCTGCTACAGCTTTGGTGACATTTTTTGGGCAAGTGTACACTATTCAGGATTTATCACGTTTGATAAAAATGACTTCTGAAGAAATCTTTCTCTCATCCCTTAAAAGGATAAAACTGAGACAGCTTTCAGGGGATGACTTTTATTAAGCTTGTGTTGTGGCTGGCTACAACATTTCATACCAGAAAGAATCTTTTCTTGACACATGTTTTTGTTTTTGCCTGCAATATTTAACACAGCAACTGTTAGAACCTGAACTAAGGTGGCATTTGGAAGACTATAGATGCTGTTGGATTACTGAACTCTACATAACAACAATGTTTTTTGAAAAAGGGTCTAAAATAGGCAGCTTGTCTGAAAGGCTTCCGAGGTGAAGTGGGAAGGAACCAAGGGTGGTACAATGACATTAGAGCTGCTGCTTCACAGCTTCAGTGTTGATGTTGTCAATATCAAGTTTGTATGTTCTCCCTCTGATTGTATGGGTTTCCTATGGGTGCTCTGGTTTCCATCCACATACCAAAAATGTGATGTTTGGTAGGTTAATTGGCCTCTGTAAATTGCCCCTGGTGTGTTAGGTGGGTGGTAGAATCCAGGAGAGTTGATCAGAGTGAGAGGAGAATAAAATGAGATTAATTGTAAATGGGTGTTTAATGTATTTTGTAACGTTTACATTCCTTTGTGTTCTTACTCTCTGACTGCCTTCATTTTATAGTTCTTTATAAACAAAGAACCATTTTCTACCTCCCAGCTGCCCATTTAATCCATCAACCAAGTGACATCATTTATAGCTTATCCCCAGGGTAGTCTTGGCCTCACACCAACAGAAATATTCCATTTGTTCTATCCACTCCTCCCTTACTCTTCCTGCCGCTTGATATTAATTTGTTTTCTTTCCTTCCCAGTTCTGACAAAGGGACCCTGATCTAAAAATTTTAACTCTGTTTCTCTTTCCACAGATGCTGCCTGACCTGCTGAGTATTTCCAGTATTTTATGTTTCCATCAATAAACCAATTTTTCGGCTTGAGCCTCTCTTAAAAGCTTCTGGGAAATTGTTGGTATGGGTCTGCTGACCCACAAGAACTTGAGAGGGCAAGGAATTAGAAAGCTGCCACAATGAAATGGCCGGTGGTCCATGCCCAAATGGGAAATCAGAGCCAGGAGCAGGTCTTCTTCCTCATGTACAAATTAAAAAGTTCTGTCTCAAATGACTTCAAGTGATCCCCTTGAGGGCACCTATTAAGTTCCGCAAAGCCTGTTTCAGGTGGGTGGAGTGCAGGCATGAGCCTGCTGTATGCACTTGAATATTGAAACTGAGTTTTTACAACCAGCTTTGGACCATGCTTTTCATACTTAAGCAGCCTCCCACCTAAAATAGGCAATTGTTAGCCAGCTAAAGAGTTCCTCATTCCCATAGTTTACAGACATCGATTGACCATTTATCAAGATAGAAACAAACACCAGTCACCCAGCATATGGAGGGAATTGCATCCTTTTTGAATATGCTAGATCCACTGTGAATGGAGTGAGGTTAGACTCCATGAGATGGTGGTGCCAATGGGAATATTAATCCAAGTATAGATATGATTGAAAGAGGATACATGGAGACACCAAGAGACTGCAGGTGCTGGAATTGCAGCAAAATATAAACTGTTGGAAGAACAGCTGGAAGAAGTATTGTGAGCAGTTTTGGGCCCCATATCTGAAGACGGATGTGCTGGCATTGGAGAGGGTCTGGAGGAGGTTTACAAGAATGATCCCGGGAACGAAAGGTATTCGTATTGTTTATTATTGCCACTTGTACCAAGGTAGAGTGAAAAACTTGTCTTGCATACCGTTCGTACAGATCAATTCATTGCACAGTGCAGATACATTGAGTTAGTACAAAGTGCATTGAGGCAGTACAGGGTAAAAGCAATAACAGAATACAGAGTAAAGTGTCACAGCTACAGGAAAGTGCATTGCAGGTAAACAATAAGGTGCAAGGTCAAACAAGGTAGGTTGTGAGGTCAAGGGTCCATCTCACCGTATAAGGGAACCATTCAATAGTCTTATCACCGTGGGATAGATGCCATCCTTGAGCCTGGTGGTATGTGCGCTCAGGCTCCTGTATCTTCTGCCTCATGGGAGAGGAGAGCATAGAAGAGAGAATGACCCAGGGGGTGGGGTCTTTGATTATGCTGGCTGCTTCACCAAGGCAGCGAGAGGTATAGATAGAGTCCATGGAGGGAAATCTGGTTTCTGTGATGTGCTGAGCTGTTTCCACAACTCTCTGCAGTTTCTTGCAGTCCTGGGCAGAGCAGGGTTAATGTATGAGGAGCGTTTGATGGTTCTGGGCCTGTACTCACTGGAGTTAGAAGGATGAGGAGGGGATCTCATTGAAACCTATTAAATATTGAAAGGCCTGGATAGAGTGAATGTGGAGAGGACGTTTCCAGTAGTGGGAGAGTCTAGGACTAGAGGGCACAGCCTCAGGATAGGAGGACATCCCTTCAGAATAGAAATGAGGAGGAATTCTTGAGCAAGAGAGTGGTGAACCTGTGAAATTCCTTGCCACAGACGGCTCTGGAGGCCAATTCATTGGGTATATTTAAAGCCGAGGTTGATAGGTTCTTGATTACTAAAGGCATCAAAAGTTGTGGGGAGAAGGCAGGAGAATGGGCTTTAGAGGGAAAAATAAATCAGCCATGATTGAATGGCGGAGCAGACTTGATGGGCCAAATGATCTAATTCTGCTCCTATGTCTTATGTTCTTGTGGTCTAACTCAACAGGATAAGCAGCATGCAGACCCAAAACTTTGACCATCCCTTTGCCTCCATAGATGCTGCCTGACCCGCTGACTTCTTCCAACAGTTTATCTTTAGCACAAGAAGTTAAAGTACATTGTCCTAAACCATTGCATCCCTCACTACAGCCTTCAAGGTTCTTTTAATAAAAAAGTATTTACATCGTTGTTTTAAAACTTTAAGATGTCTGAAAGTGGGCTCAGCCAATAAAGTAGTTATATTGTGTTTTTAATGAAATATAAAAGATCAAGGGGCTTCACAAGCACATTATCAGGCAACAGTTAATGCCAAGCTATATTAAAAGGGCAGGTGACCAAAGGTGTGGGTTTAACGAGGTGTATCAAAAGAGGAAAACTAGATGTCGGAAAGTTTAAGGATGGAATTCCAGGGCTGAAGGCATTCCTGCAGCTAGTGCTGTGGTTAAAATCAGGGATGATCAAAAGGCCTAGGATCTGAGGAAGGCAGACATCTTGAAAGGTGATTGGGAAGGGAAGACTACCGGCTCAGAAAAGGGCCTAGTCGTGAAGGGTTTTGAAAGTATGGATAAAAAATAGAACATAGGATTGCAATATAATGCTAATGAGAATAGATGACAGCATGGATCACATCAGTGGTCTTCACTAAAAATATGGAAGCAGGGTTTTTACTTGCACAAACAGGCAAATGTTAAAGTTTCAAGAAACTCTCAATAAATGAACACATCCGCTCTACAGTACCAATAATAATTTGCACACATTTTATGGAACTGTTTTTCAGCTCACTGGTTCCCATCTTAAACAATGATTCCAGTCAGTTCTGGCTATCATGGAGTTCTCATGGAATCCTGATTATCAAGGACCACTTGAGAAGCAATTCCACAGCTCAGAATGATTTAGCATATGTTTTATGGGAACACAAGGTTAATTAGATCAACTAAGATGAGAACCTGGTGGATCATATACCAGCAGAAATAATGTGTGACTCAGGTACACAGCATCTGCCATCCACCTTCACAGCTCGGAGAAACGTAGATCCCATTACCAGGAATTCGACTGGCACTTTAATGGCAAAACCCCTGGGGTGATGAAGCATCTCAAATATGATTTCTCCACTGAAAATAAAAGAAAATCAATAAAATTGCAACAGTCTGATTGTGCACAATTCAAAGGTAGACTTTTTATGTATAACGTAGATTTCTTTGGACTACTTTTAAATCATTTAACCTTGGTTGCCTGAATGCATTCAATCCATTTGTGTTGTTTACAATTAAGTTATTAAAAATATAAAATTGCATTTATCCAGTGCCTTCCAAAACATCCAAGAACCAATTGTGCTCTTTGTTGTTGCATTGGAAAACTCAGCAGCCACTGTACACACATAATACAAAACATCGATCATAGGGAATAGAAGCAGGATGAGGCCATTGGGTCTCTCATATCTGCTCCGCCATGCAATAACATCATGGCTGATCTTTAACCTCAGCATCACTTTCCTGCAGTAACTTGACATCCCTTGATTCACTCAATATCTAAAAATCTCTGTCTTAAGTATACTCAGCAACTGAGCTTCCAAAGATTAACTGTCATCAGGTGAAGAAATTGCTGATCATCTTTATCCTGTATGGCCAACCCCTTAGCTGGGGAAAGAACTTCTGCATCTAAACTATCAAGCCCTTGTACTTGCCTCAACAATGTCACAAAATAGACTTGTAAATCTTTCATGCAGTAAAATGGGATGGACCTTGCATTCCCAAGCACTGGGGATATTCATATGTGGTCCAAACATTATCATAATATTCACTGGAGCTGGATTTCCAATCATGTGTTTTTTCAACAGTGACTTGTGGGAAACATCATTTTTGCAAGTTATCACTTTATTATTTTTCTCAACATATGAAAAAAGGTACAGATAGAAAAGATGAGTTTATAAAATGCTTCACCTTTCAAACTTGTTCAGAGATATGGGACTTATCATGATTAAGAATTCCACTGCTGGACAGTGTTTTGTCTTCGTCCAGGTGTGTGTAGCAAGCACTCCAGATCAGAGGCAAAAGAATGGTACTGATCTGTGAGTGCCAGGCTATGGGCCTCAGTTGCATCTTCTAAAGAGCATCACACACTGCAGGACTGTAGCCTTAAGGAAATAGATGGAAGGAGCGGCTAGTTAAAAAGAAATCTTATATTTTTATACCACCTTTCACTTTGTAGTATGTCCCAACGCAGCTTAAATTAATGAGGTACTTAATGAAGCATAGTCACTGAGGATTGTAGCACATGAAATGTGGCAGTTTATTTACACATTACAAGTTGTTACATCCTCAGCAAGATAATCAACAGATTGTCTAATTTTTTAGGGATGCTGTTTGTGGGACAAAAGCATAAAAGTAAAGGGGGAATGGATTTTGTCATTGCTGTAATCATCATATATGAAGCCAATCATTTCATTGATTGCCCTGCTCTTCAACACAAAAGCATCTCCGAATGCACACCAGCCAAGCTGAGCAGTCGTTACATGATACTGAACTACCAGCTCCACATCACGCCAAGGGACTCCTGCCTGACCAAGCACCAGGCATCAGTCCCTTTCTCTTCAAAGTACCGCCAAGAGATTTTCTTTGTCCATCTTACCAAGAACATGGAGCTTTGATGTAACATCTCATCTGAAAGAGGGCATCTTTAACAGTACAACATACCTTCATTTTCACACTGGCCCACCAACTTTGATCTAGAGAAACAAAAGGACTGTAGATGCTGGAATCTAGATGAAAAGCACTACGATGCTGGAGGAACACAGCAGGCCAGGCAGCATCTGTGGAGAAAAGCAGGCCGTCAACGTTTTGGGTCAAGACCCTTCTTCAGGATTGAAGATAGGAAAAGGGGAAGCCCAATATACAGGAGGGAAAAGCAGAGCAGTGATAGGTAGACAAATGAGGGGAGTCGGGGTGGGCACAAGATGGTGATAGGTAGATGCAGGTAAGAGATAGTGATAGGCATGTGTGGAGGAGGAGGGAAGAGCAGATCAACCAGGGGATGGGTAAAAGTTAAGAAGAGAGGGAAAAAAAAGACTAGGGAAGGGAAGAAGAGAAGAAGCATGGTCGGGGGTGGGGTGGTGTTGAGGGAGGGGGGTGGGGATTACCTAAAGTTGGACAATTCAATATTCATGCCATAAGGCTACAAGGTTCCAAGATGGAAAATGAGGTGCTGTTCCTTCAGTTTGCACTTGGAATTCTCCTGGCAGTGGAGGAGGCCGAGGACTGACACATTAGTGGTAGTGTGGGAAGGGGAGTTGAAGTGACTGGCAACAGGACCTTCCAGACCCAACAGGGATCAGGTCCCCTTGTCTTCACATTTCATCCCACCAGCCTACGTATCCAACACATCATTTCCTGTCACATCCGCCATCTCCAACGGGACCCCACCACCGAGCATATCTTCCCCTCCACACCCCTTTCTGCCATTTGTAGGGATCTCTCTCTCCGCGACTCCCTAGTTCATTTCTTCCCCCCCCCCCCACCCATCCAACTCCCACCCTGGGAACTTTCCATTGCCCCTGCCATAGGTGCAACACCTGCCCCTACACCACCTCCATCCAGGGACCCAACCAGCCCTTTCAGGTGAGACAGAGATTCACCTGCACCTCCCTTAATATCATCTACTGCATTTGGTGCTCCAAGTGTGGCCTCCTTTACATTGGTGAGACAAAAGGCAGACTAGGTGACTGTTTCACAGAACACCTGCACTCTGTCCATAACCGCGATCTGCATCTTCTTTTGCCAGTCACTTCAACTCCCCCCCACACTATCACTGACATGTCAGTCCTCGGCCTCCTCCACTGCCAGGAGAATTCCAAGTGCAAACTGGAGGAACAGCACCTCATCTTCCTCTGGCATGAATATTGAATTGTCCCACTTTAGGTAATCCCCACCACCCCTTCCCCAAATCCCACCCCCCCCCAACCATGCTTCTTCTCTTCTTCCCTTTTCTAGCCTTTTTTTTCTCTATCTCTTCTTACCTTTTACCCATCCCCTGGTGGATCTGCTCTCTCCTCCTCCTCCATACCTGCCTATCACTGTCTCTTACCTGCATCTACCTATCAACACTCTGTGCTTATCCTGCCTCCCCTCTTTTGTCCACCTATCACTGCTCTGCTTTTCCCTCCTATATACTGGGCTTCCCCTTTTCCTATCTTCAGTCCTAAAGAAGGGTCCTGACCCGAAACGTTGACCGCCAGCTTTTCTTCACGGATGCTGCCTGGCCTGCTGAGTTCCTCCAGCATCATCACACTTTACCACTTTGATCTCTGTACTCAAATTTATGGATTATAATTTTAATCCATGATTTGCTGACATTAAGGCAAGAATGTAGCCTGTGACTGAGCAAAAATGCAGCATGATGATCCCGTTGCCTTCCAATTGTAACTTGGTTTTAACCTACTCTGTTAAGCAGGAAGGAAATAGTGTGTTCTTTAAAAGCTTTGATGATGCCATCTAGGCTCAATCTACAATTTTATTTAATAATAGTACTTAAAGCTAACTTGTTTTCTCTCTTTCCCAGTTCTGATGAAATGTCTCGGAACTGAAATGTTGTCTCTGTTTCCCTTTCCTGGTCTGCTGGGTATTTCCAGCATTTTTTGTTGTTTTTATTTCAAACTTCCAGCATCTACAGTTTTTTTTAGTTCCTTCTACAACTTTTTTGGCCTGAGTGGAGTAAACTCAGAGGGATGGTTATCTGAGGAGATGGGTTTCGGGCCATGAGGAGTGAGTTGGTCAAATGTAATTTATCCCTCCCTTATCTGGTTCCACATCACTTTCCTTACTTACCAGCTTCCAGCATCTGCAGCCTCTTGTGTCTCCTCATCACCATCCAGCCTCTTTCTCCGTTTCCCTGCTCCCCTCACCCCACCAGGATCCATCTGCCCCTTTTTTTTGCTCTCTTCACCTGTCTCTATCTACCACCCACCAGCTGCTGTCTCCCCAACTCCACTGCCCTTCCCTCACCTACCTGCCTACATCTGCCCATCATCCCCCTTCTCACCTGGATCCACCTACCATCTGCCAGCTCCTGCTGCACCCCTCCCTCTCACCTCTTTATACTGGCTTTCTCTTCTCTGCACTCTCAGTCTTGATGCAGGGTCTTCACCCCAAACATCAACCATCCTTCTACCTCCACAGATGCTGCCTGACCCACTGAGTTCCTCCAGCAGTTTGTTTTTTGGCTTCAGATTACAACATCTGCAGTCTGTTGTGTCTCCAAGTGTAATTTAAAAAGTGGCTCATGGACCAAGGTCATTTAGGTTGGAGCTAGTTATCTATGATTGTCAAGGATTATACTCAGCTTGGTTTGTGTGCATTTGGAGATTATTTTGTGTTGAGGAAGGGCAGGGCAGGCTGTGAGATAGTTGGCTTCATATCCCAGCCATAATTATTGTAACTACAAAGCCCACCTTTCTGCCTTCTCTCTTATACCACTTCACTCTTCATGCCCACTTAGCATGCATCAGCCTTCACTTTCTTTCCCCATCATCACCTCCCTTTTTTATTCTTGCATCATTGCCCCTGAGCCTGGTCCATGTGTAATCTGATGCTTCAACACCATGCTCAGTCTCAGTGAAAGTAGGGGATCTAACTAACAAAGGACTGGAATTTTGCCTAAATATGGGAATGACCATCCATAGTGCAGCAAAACTCTGATAATCTACCATCTGACCATTCAGAACTCCCAAAGGTTCAACACTTGGCTCACCAGGTGATGCCTGTAGCACATCTTTTTCAAGTTACCAAGGCCCCATTCCCTGTGCTCACTTTCAGCTTACTGGGGTGCCTGTCCCATACTCTCTTTAAACAGACCAAAACCCTATTTCCTGCACACTCTTTAAACTTACCAGTTCACTAGAAAATTAATTTAACACTGTGTAACATCTTAAAAAAGTGAATTAAAAGGGATATAACAGGAATAACATCCAATAGTCCAAAAATTGTGCCACTTTAGCACTACCAGAGTCCTGAGCGTTCTGAATTATCAGAGGTTCACTGTGGTTTAGAAGTCCTAGATAGGCCTTTGACTCTGTCAAGTTTGTCAGACTGGGTTCATCAAACATTGCTTTTTTATTGATTACAGCTCGGTGTTCAACACCATCATCTCCTCAGTACTAATCAACAAGCTTCAAAACCTGGGCCTCTGTACCTCCCTCTGCAACTGGATCATTGACTTCCTTATCAGGAGACCACAGTCAGTGCAGATCGGTAGTAACATCTCCTCCTCATTACAATCAGCACAGGTGCACCTCAAGGATGCGTGCTTAGCCCACTGCTCTACTCTTGCTACACTCATGACTGTGTGGCTATGCACAGCTCAAATGTCATCTATAAATTCGCTGATGACACTATTATTGTTGGCAGAATCTCAGATGGCGACAAGAAGGCATACAGGAGTGAGATAGATTGGCTGGTTAAGTGGTATCATAATAACAATGTCGCACTCAACGCCAGCAAGACCAAGAAATTGATTGTGGACTTCAGGAAGGAGAAGTCAGAAGAACACAGACTCATCCTCATTGAGGGGTCAGTGGTGGAAAGGGTGAGCAGATTCAAGTTCCTGGGCATCACCATCTCAGAGGATCTATCCTTGGCCCAAAACATTGATGCAATCACGGAGAAGGCACACCAGCAGCTCTACTTCATTAGGAGTTTGAGGAGATTTGATATGTCACCAAAGTCTCTTGCAAATTTCTGTAGATGTACGGTGGAGAGTATTCTGACTGATTGCATCACTGCCTGGTATGGAGGCTCCAATGTGCAAGATCAAAAGAGGCTGCAGAGGGTTGTAGACTCAGCCAGCTCCATCACAGGCACAACCATCCCCACCATCGAGGACATCTTCAAGAGTCGATGCCTCAAGAAGGCAGCATCCATCACTAAGGGCCCTCACCATCCCCGACTTACCCTCTTCTCATTACTACCATCAGGGAGGAGGTACAGGAGCTTAAAGACCCACACTCAGTGTTTCAGGAACAGTTTCTTCCCCTCCGCCATCAGACTTCTGAACAGTCCATGAACCTATGAACGCTACCTTGTCATTCCTCTTTTGTATTATTTTGTTTATTTATGTTTTTGGTAACGTAGTAATTTTTATTTCTTTGCACTGTACTGCTGCTACAAACGAATATATTTCACAATGTATGTCAGTGATAATAAACCTGATTCTAATCCTGATTCTGATTGACTCTGATTGGGTGACATCATTTAAAATGGCTGCAGTACACCTCATGGGCTGTTCTTGTGTTCCTGCTCTGTCTTTCCACACACCAAAAGGTCATCCAGCTATCTATAACACCTGATAGACTATGGTTCAGACTATCATTGTCCGTTGGAAAATGTCTAGAATGGATGTCTGTTGTATTGAAATTGTTCAAAGTAAATACTTATCATTGAATACTTCTTTGAACCTTCGTCTGATTCATTCTGCTGGTGAATACATGACATGACATTGTTTAGTAACCTGCCTCAAATCTACAACATAGTCCATAATGGTTTCAACTGAATACTGATTCCAGTTCTTCATCTTAAATAAGTATAGGACTGGGTTTGGGGCACTTTTGTTGTTCAATTAATTTAATCAAATCTTCAGATGCCTTCTCTCCTAGCTTGGCTGGTGCCAGGAAAAATTTTACCATCTTGTATATCCTAGTATCTACAGATACAAGTAAATTCTAATTCCCTTCCTCAGGGTTACTTGAGTGAAATAGTGTTCCATTCTTTCCACACTTCCATTGAACTATTCAAATAATCCAAAATACCAGAAAAAGATCTTTTGACTTATACAATGCTTCAAACCAACTGATGCAAGTACAAAATAGTGAATATAGAAATCCAGCTTGGAAACAGTAAACCATATAACTCCACAGGTCCTGAGGAAATATAAGCCAACATCTCACAAAAAGAAGCAGTACTCAATCCCGTGGCCATCCTGGTTAATCCTCCCTCATCCTCTGTTACCAATTATCATAATAGCAACATTCTGTCAGTGTAAACACTGAGTGAAAACAACATTACAAATTAGCAGTCGAACACCTGCTTCTTTGTGCATTTTTTAAATTTTTCATGTTGTCATCCAACCACTAGAGAGAGATGATAACAATACAAAATTCTTCTTAAGCAGTTCCTTAAGATTTAGGATGACTTGCTTCCACTCTGATTTTGTTAGTTTTGAGGTGGTTGATAAAGTCAATCTGGGAATCACAGAATCTTTCCACATTTGGGTTCGGAAGGTTCTTGACAGGACTGAGATGTGGGCAATTTGTGAGATGGTTCACTCCTTCCAGCACTTGCACAGGCTTTCTGTGAACTCCCAACACATGGCCTCAAGGATCTCAATTCCATCAGGAATGTTCCTTCTCCACTTTGAGCAGCCATGGGCAAGAGATTTCTAGGAATCAGTGGGGATGTGCTGCGCTGTCGGAGGTGCCATGTTTCGAATGAAAGGTTAAACCAGGGTATTCCAAGATAGGCATAAAAGATCCCATATCACTATTTTGAAGAAGGAGCTATCCACAGTGTAATGGCCAAAATATATCTCATTGAGCATCACCAAAATAGATTGTACACTTACTAACACAGAGTCATTTGTGGGAACTTGCTGTGCACAAACTATCTGCCTTGTTTTCTGTGTAACAATTATGACTACACTTTAAAAGTATTTGATTGGCAGTATAGTAATTTGTGATGCCTTGAAGAGGAGGTTAAAGGTGTTAACTAAATACCTTTGTATTGGAAAACAAATGTAAATCTATTCATTGCAACTTGAGTTTATTATTTACAGCAGCAGCTTTCTCCTACTACTTGATAAAACAACTGTTGTAACCGCACTTAATCCTCAATAATCTGCCACAGACTTTTCAAATTTTTTATCAGTCACCATGCTAGTGACTATGTGTGCAACAATTGAAAATATATCTCACACTTCATTACCTCCTAATTAGAGTTTACCAACTGGTTGAATATAAACAAGCTTTTTGATTAAAGCTGTAAATGGTGCAAAGATCCATTGACTTCAATGTGCTAATTCCACCACCGTAACCTGAGCTGGTATATTCTACAACAAGGAATTCAATTCTGTTCCCTGTAGGAGTGCATCTATATTGTTGCCTCTGTTATAGCCCTGAGATATTAATCTGGTATTAAATAGGTTGATCCTTATATCTTGTGAATAAATTTAACAGAACTTATGAAAGCTTCTTTCCTTTCAAATGTTATTTTCAAGATAACTGTGGTGGCCATGAGAAATGGGGGAATGATTTGTCATTTAAAGCATTATAGATGTTTTCTTTTATCTTTGAGAGCATTACTAATGGTCTGTTTCTTTGAAAATGTCATATGAATGTTGATCTCAGGTATAATCCTGGAAGAATTACTGAAGCAGACTTTATCAACACATAAAAGGAAGGCTCCCTTGAAGACATCACAAATTGCTGTAGGCAGGTTGTACACTCATGGAAATTTCATGGGAAGCCACTTGCAGACATTTCTTTTGAACGTTGAAGGCCCCTGAATAGCAGTGCACATTATTTGGGGTCTGTCAATAACTTGGGTCACTCACAAGGAAGTCTGAGGCATCAATCTTCTTTAAGTAATTTGCTTGGTTTTACTTCCAGCTCTAATCCTGCCATCTACACCCTGCCCACTCCTTTGCATCCTCCCTGATGCTGCTGTGGCATGGATTCTATGGGTGGGTGGATGAGTGGGTGGATGGTTGGGCACAGTATTTGCAGGGGAAAGTGGCACCATGGGTTGGCTGGCTGTCAGTGTGGTTGGATAGGTGGGTGGGTGAGTTGGTTGAGTGGCATGGTTGGGTGGAGTAGGTGAATAGGTCAGGTAGGTTGGTTGGATGGAATGGTTCGGTGGGTGGTGGGCTGGTTATGTGGAATGGTTGTGTTTGTGAGTGGGTAAGTTTGTGAAGGAGTGGCTGGGTATGTTAGTTAATTGGTTGGTTGCTGTCTTTCTTGGTTTTATTTTGTACAATGGAGTAGAGTGGTACTTCTCAAGAACAAAGTAAAAATAATTTCTCGTACTTCATAATGCAGCCTTATGGTGCCAAATAATACATGTAATTTTATCAGTTGCAGCATCAATAAATACCCTAATCATTTCATTGTTGTGTACTCCACTACAGTTCTGTTGCCTTTTTGACCTTCAACAAGACCAGCAGAAAACTATAAACCACTATCAATTGCATTGATATAAAACAATTAACAAAGTAAAACAAAACATTATCAACAAAATGTGCCTCTGGGACACACAGTGGCAGGATTTTTTAAAAATATATTTTGGTATAGATTGAGGGAGAGAAATGCAGAGCTAATTGTAAAATGATTTAAATCAAGGACGCTCAAGGGGGCCTGAATTGAATAGAGTGCAGAACTTGCAGGGAGTTGTGGGTTTAGAGGAGGTCTCATTGGAGGAGGCCATGGAGGAAGTTGAAAGCAAGAATTGCAAATTGGAGGCATTGGCAGGCCAGGGGCCAGATTGTGTCAGGAAACACAGAGCTGATGGCTTAAATGGAATTTGATATGTTAGGATCAGTGCAGTGGAGTTTTAGGTGAGCAATTGAATATAGTGCCAATCATTGTCTATTACTAGGGATGTCAGAAGTGGAACATAATACATGATAGTTATTTTGTGACCAAGACTCATGGTTGCGTTTGTAGGCAAAATTCCGGGTCTTTGTCTTTAGTCACTTGTATCAAAGAAACGTTGAGGTATTGGCAGTTCATTGTACACTCTTTACTCCATTGTTTTCAATTGAACCAAATCTAAGAGGAGAGTTCAGCAAGCAAGCAGCTGATACTCCAACACTCACTCAGCAAAAGCAACCAAAGATGAGTTCCTACCTCCTTTTGAATCTAAAAAAATGATATTTATAAATATGTTCTACAAAATACAACACAAAATGGGAATCCATTGAAAATGAAGGTACCTTTTAGCAGTTCTTTAGCTCATGAGTTACGGTTGTTGTGTGGAGGAATCTAGCAGTGTGCAATGAGGAATAGGTATCTCATCAAGTGCAAAAATTTCAAGTGGAAATACTGTGTATTATAATTAATGCTAACTTATCTTTACATTGGCAAACATATTTATGAACTACTCGAAGATGGAGCAAACTTTCCCTGCGTTAGCATGTTATTTTCTGAACTCCTGAAACTATTTGCTTGCCTGGGTGTTTTTATGAATTGCATCCCTAGGGCTAGACTATTTCAAATTGCAATCATTTCTAATCTGCAGTACAATACTACAGTCCGCAGGAATTGACACAATGTGGATTCCAATAAGTGGAAGAAGCTTCATATGTATACTAAACGTGTCCAGAAATATCTATTTAGTAGTGTTATTTGTCAACTGCTAAGAACATGCTGATACGACTTTCCATAATAAAGTATGTAAAATGTGCCTGGCAATCCTGATCATCTTATCTGTTGTGGCACAAGACAAGAGGCTCATTTTTAAAGGTAACAGTAAACTCTCTAAATGAATAATGCTATGCAAGAGGCAGTAACATGTTCAAAATATCTCTGTGATATAAAAGACTTGATAGCAGCATCAGTGATTTTTCTTTCTTTCATTGGTTTTCTCTGCCAGAGCCAGCTCTCAGCAATCACTAGCAGGAACATTAACCAATTATTCCTTTCCTAATTTGATAAAAGGCTTTGTACTGACCCGATTAGGCTGAAAGGCAAGAGATAGAGGGTAGGGATAATCGACAGCAATTCAAATTGGCAGGATATGAACAAAAGGCTCATGAAAGGATCTGTGTATAAAAGCGACCTGAGTCACCTGATTGAAAAAGTTGCTGATGAGGCATTATTAGCAGTGGAGTTGGAAGTATTAGCTTACTAAGAGATATTAATAAGTCAGAAGCAGGGATGTTCTTTGATGATTGCACAATTTCCATTCACGTTTCCTCAGCAAATCAAACTGGCCACATCTACATGCAACAAAATCTAGATAACATTCAGGCATGGGCTGATAAGTGGCAAGTAACAGTTGCACCACACAAGTCCCTGGTAATGACTATCCCCAACAAAAGAGAGTCCAAACAACTGTCCTTGATATTCCATAGGATACCACCACCATGTCCCCCACCATCAACATCCTGAGAGTCACTGTTGACCACAAGCTCAACAGACCAGCCGTATAAAAGTAGGTTGGAGGCTGGGTGCCCTGTAATGAGTGATTCAACTCTGAAACACCAAAGCCCTCCCACCCTTCCACCGTCAACAAGGAAAAAGTCAGGAACATGATGGAATATTTTCCACTTGCCTGGATGATAACAGTCCCCCACAACACTCAACAAGCTCAACACATCCATGAAACAGCATGCTTGATTGACACCCCATGGACCACCCTAAAGATTCAAACCCACCACTACTGGTGCACAGTGGCTGCAGTGTGTATGATCTACAACATGTGTTGCAGTTACTTGCCCAAGCTACTCCAACATTCTTTCATAGACCTGTGATCTCTACCCTCAAGGACAACATATGCATAGGAACACCACACCCTCCAGATTCCCCTTCAGGTCGTACACCAGCCAACGTGGAAATATCACTGTTCCTTTCTCAACTCTGGGTCTTAATCCTGAAACTCCCTACCCACAGCACTGAAGGGTTACCTTTATCAGAAGGATTCCACCATCTTCTCAGTGGTAATTAGGGATTGTCAATAAATGCTGGTCTTGCCAGCAACACACATGTACCAAAAAATACTTGACAAAATTTTCCTTGGAAGGTTTTTGCCAGTGTTAATACCCCATACAAGCCTCCGAGCCTTCTCCATCTAATTGAATCAACCTTTTCCTCATTTCCTCATCTGCCTTTTTATGTTCTACTTAAATTCACCTGTGCTAATCATCTCGCTATTTCTTATGTGAATGAGTTTCATATTTTGTTTCTCCTGAATTCCATATCAGATTTTTAAGTGCTTATCTTATACAAGTGGACATTGGCTGTGGTCCGAAGAACAGGTGGAAATAACTTCTTTAAGTTAAAACTCTTCCAGAATCTTAAAGACCTCCAACAGTTGCCCCTCAATTTTCTCTATTTCACTATAAGAGAGGTCCGGCCTATTCAGTCTATTTAGAAAGCCATAAATCTCCTAATGTTTGGATCACTTTTATTAACCCTGCATGTTTTTTCTTCCATTCTGACTCGAATTTCTAAAAAAAATATGGCCCCTTTGCACTGAAAGTTTATAGGAAGCACTAATATATATTCTTAAAGATATAATTTTAGAGATTATGCTCTCCTTTTTACAAGCATAAGTAACAAAAAGCTGTAAGAAAGCAAGAAATAAATCATCTTATATTTACATTGAATCGGTAGCATGCAACAGAATTTAATTTGAATATTTTTGGGAGAGTGCATTCAACACAATATCAAATATGTGCATGCATTCCTTTAATCTTCTTCACGGTTCATGAGATCAGGAGTCCTCTGCTTCTACCCCACAAATTCACATCCCCCAAGATCGAATGTTAATCAACACTTCGAAATATTTTGTGAATAGAGAAGGTGAACTGATAAATGGGATGAAGTAACAATAGTTCAGCAAATGATAGCTTTTAGCTTTAAAAATGCTTTGAATATTTGAATGGACCAATTCCCATTACATATTAATGTCATATTCCTTCAGCATGTTCCTCTGCATCAGCATTAATTACTGTCATAAGCACGATAAATTAAGAAAGCACTGGCTTGGCCTCTTTCCGTTGCCATGTCTTAAGGGTCATTTTCTGCTTAATTGACTTCCTGAGTACAGGAAACACAGAAAGACAACAAAATTTAATGGATACATTAAGGCAACAGATACAGTCTAGAAGAGACTACCTCTGTGCTGCATTGCCTGATTGCTTTACCTGTAAATATATCCTGATATATCAACCTATCAATATCCAATTAGATGTCAATCTAAATAAAAACACCCACACATATCCCTCCCTCCTATATGCAAGCAGCTTAACTCCTAGCATGTCATGGACAATATAATATTGCATTTGTTGGTAGCAATATTTCCATTTCATTTGTGGATAAAATTGAGTCATTTCAGTGACATGTTTTCACCCTCATCAGCCTGTCAATCAAAAACTGATGGATATGCAACACTTCCTTTCTGCTGCTGTGTTCTCAATGACTGGGAGGCAGAGCAAGGCGAAAGGATCTTACCTGATGGCCAAATCTAGAAAGTCAGCTAAAGCAGTTACATGTACCTTGAAATCTTCACTGCCCAGTGCAGGAAATCAAAGACCCATCAGTGAAGCTGGATGAAGTTTCAGAGTGAAAAATAAACAAATCGAGAGCAGTGTTTGTGTTGTGTCATTGTCACTGTAAACCAAATCAAAACAGTTCCCAGAAGCAGTACCAAACAAGACTGCTAATTCAAGTATGTTTAGTAAGACAAAGGCACAAGAATATAGCCCTGTTTTGATTGATATTATTGAAGCATAGATTTTATGGAATTTGTGTCACTTGGCTTTGTGCCTCTAGCCTGACGACCATACCATTGAATGGGCTTGTAATATGAGTGAAAAACAAAATTTTGCAGAGGCTGACAATCTGAACTGGAAACAAAGAGTACTGGAAATACTCAGCTGATCAGGCAACATCTGTGGGGCAAATTTCAGGCTGCTTATCCATGATTGGAACCATGAAAAGTCAGAAATCAAGTTCCATTTTAAGGTGCAGCAAATCAGAAAGGGGTGTAGAAAACAAAAGGAATTCCTACTTTAGGGAAGAGAACAAGAGAAACTGGATGATACACAGTGTTGGCTAAGAGAGAGTGATGAAACCTTTTTGACTGCAACTGATCTGTCCGGAGGTGGTACTAATATCACGAGATGAATGAAAACAGGCGAGAGAGAAGAAAAAAAACAACAATGGGACTGTGTGATACAGAACACAGCAATTAGAAGCATAGAGTTACAGGGTAATACAGCATGGAAACAGGCCCTTCAGCCCAACTTGTCTATGCCAACCACGGTGTCCACCAAGCCCATGTTTTGGCCCGTTATCCCTCTAAATCCCTCCTATCCATCTACTGATCCAAATGCCTTTTAAATGTTGTTCTTGTACCTGCCTCAACCAATTTCTCTGGCAGTTCATCCCATATATACACACTCTCGGGTCCCTTTTAAATCTTTCACCTCTCACCTTAAACCCGTGCCCTCTAGTTTTTAGTTCCCCTTCCCTGGGAAAATGATGATATGCATTCACCCTATCTATGCCCCTCATGATATTATATACCACTGTAAGGTCACCCCTCAATCTCTTATGTTCCAAGGAATAAAATCCTAGCTTGCACAACCTCTCCCTGTAACTCAGGCACTCAAGTCCTGGTTGCATCCTCATAAATCTTCTCTGCACTCTTTCCAGGTTAGTGATGTCTTCCATATAACAGAGTGACCAAAACTGTACACAGTACTCCAAGTGTGGTCTCACCAAAGTCTTGTACAACTGCAATATTATATCCGAACTTTTCTGCAAGATCCCACCCGATGCCTCCAAAATTGGCTCTGCCCCAGTTTAGGACATTAACTTGTGGACTTGTCCTTTCTTTCTCCATAACTATTTTAAAACTAATAGAGTTATGGTCAATGGACCCAAAGTGCTCACCAACTGACACATCAGTCACTTGCTCTACCTTATTCCCTAAGAGGATGTCCAGTGTTGTACCCTCTCTAATAGTGCCCTCTATATATTGATTAAGGAAACTTTCTTGGACACATTTAACAAATTCCACCCCATCCAAGCCCTTTGCACTGTGGGTGGTCCAGTACTACCCTGTTATTCTCTCAATTATCTGAAATCTCTCCTGACATCTGCTTCTCTGGTTCCCATTGGGGTATTGGAGTTGGAGTATTGGGGGGTGGGGGCAATAATACAGTCCCATCAAAGTGACCACCCCCTTCTTGTTTCTAAGTTTCACCCATATAGCCTCACTGGATGATTCCCCCAGGAATATCCTCTATAAGCACTGTTGTTATGTCCTCCACATCAAAAAAGCAATCCCCCTTCTCGCTTACTTGTACCATTGTCAGGCCTGTGGCATTTGTATTCTGGAACATTTGAACTGCCAGTCCTGCCCTTCTCTCAGCCATGTTCCTGTTATGGCTATAATATCCCAGTCCTCAGAGCCGACCCATGCTCTGAGTTCGTCCGCCTTACCTGTTAAGTCACGTGCATTGAAATAAATGCAATTTAACTGAGTACTCCTTTCCCTCTCTTTACTGTGCCCTGGCTATCCTGATAACTAAGCTTGCTCTTGTTGGCAACAGTATTTTCTCCTGACTGCTCACTGGCCTCTCTATTGCTCAGGATCCCACCCTGCTACCAATATAGTTTAAATCCTCCTAAGTAGCACCAGCAAATCTCTCTGCCAGGATATTGATCCCCCTCCAACTGAGGGCAACTCATCTCTCTTGTACAGGTCACCTCTACCCCAGAAGAGATCCGAATGTCCAAGAACCTGAATCCAGATCCTCTGCATCAGCTCCTCAGAACAAACGAGCTGAGACACAAACTTGAAAGGTTGGATATCTGAAATTGTTGAATTCAATGCTGAAATTGAAGGATTGTAACTTGCTAACACAGAAAATGAGGTACTGTTCATTGTATTCACTGGAACAATGCCAGAAGTCAAAGAAAGAGAGGTCAGAGTGGAATTGGGATGAAAAATTAAAGTGACAAACAACTGGAAGCTCAGATTTAATCTTGCAGACAGAATGGAAGTATTCTGAAATGCATCAGACAATCTACATTTGCCTTCTCCAACGTACAGGAGACCCTATTTTGAGCACTGGATGCAGTGAACTAGAATGGAAGAAATGCAATGAATCATTGCTTTACCTGGAATGACAGTTTAGATCGTTAGGTGGTGGGAAGTGAAGAGGAAAAAGGGCAAGTGTTGCATTTCCTGAGGTTTTATGGGAAAGTAATGTGAGAAGGGGTGTGGTTAGTGGAGAAGAAAGAGTGAACCAGGAAGTTGTAGAAGGTAAAGTCCGTTTGGAATGGTGAAAGGAGAGGAAGATGACGGTAATTATAGAGGCTGATCCGTTGAATGTGAAGGCTTGGTGTGGTAGAAGGTTAGGACAAGGGGGGACATATGTTTTGTGCATGTGGGGAAGTGGAGGTGGGAACAGAGGTGCAGAAAACCCCTGCCTTTTACTGATTTCCTTCCCACCATTCCTTTCCATCATCATTAGCATCTTCATCTGCCTCTATCAATCCCTGCTATAAATGTGAGAAATTTATGGACATTCTTGATTTAAAACAAAAAAAAGAGGCATTTGCATTTGCAAAAAGAGCCTGTGCTTCTCTACCTCAGCAAACATTTTCTACTGCAAATTCATTTCTATATCCATGTGAAAGCCATTACCACACTCTAATGAAACTCCACAACTTGTTTATCATTAAACTAGATGTTGTCTGTTACTGTCCCCTCATCAAAACCACGTTCACTTCCTCTTCTTCAACATGCCTACCAGCATACCCTTTGAGCACCACTCAAGATCAGTGATGGGAAGGGACTGAGGTTATGGAGGATCAAGTGGTGGGAATAGGGTGCCAGAGGAGGCAGCACTGGGTGATGATTTGGTCCCAGAGGAAGTAGCAAGAAAGCAAGGTTCTGGAGGAGACCAGTAGGAATGAAGTTCCACAAGGGGCAGTACAGCACTGGAACCACAAAACATGGAGACTGAGGACTCATCAGTAGCAGAAAGCAGGTGGAATTACCGCAAATAGATTGCCTGGATATGAAAAGGTAGAGGTGAAGGGAGACAAAAATAGGCTTATAAAGCATCTCAAGACTGAGATGAGAGTGGGATTAAACTGATCCTCAATGCTCCAGGATTCTTGGTTCAATCCAGTCCTCAGGTGCTGTAAGAGTGGAGTTTGCACATTTCACCTATGACCAGATGGGTTTGCTCCATTACTCCGATTTCTTCCCACATCCCAAAAAACATGCTGACAGGTTGATTGGCTACAGGCATTTCGAACTTCAACAGGGATACCATCTGCTCTTGATGTGTTATTGTTTTTCAATTGATGTGTGCCTTTTTCATTTGCTTATTGGTCAGGAATGGTGGGGAGACAAGACCAAAAAGTTCACTGAGTGTCTCTCTATCCTGGAGAAGTTCCTCTGTTCTCGGCTCTCAGTGGGGTGGGCCTGCGTCTGGACCATGGATGGCCTTAACTGTATTGAAGAACCTGGCCTGTCTTGGTTATTAGTGATAACCACCACATAGACATCCATCTCATTCTTCAAGGGCCTGTACAGCTGTTTCTTTTTCCTTGAAGAAAGGTGGCACTTCCAATCCAGGAACACCTTCAGTTCACAGTTAATTAGTTCCTGGATCTCCTGGTCTTTCTCATCGAGACAAACCTGATGATTTCTGGTAGAAAATCTAAGCATATCTTCATCAGTACTAATTATGGTGGAATTCCATTTGCTGTGGACACTCTGCAGCTCCTGTTCAATGGGAGTCGACAGATTGTCTGTGAGGCTTTGTCTGAGAAAATCTTCATTTGTGGGGTTTTTGAGAGCTACAGCAGCAATGTTTCTGTTAATATTGGTGTCTTGGGCCCATGTTGATATAGATAACAGAACTATTAGGTGGTGATCAGTCCAACAATCATTGGTACCTGTAATGATGTGGCTGATGTAGACATCCCTGTGGTGTCTTGCTCAGATAATGATATAATCTAGCAGGTGCCAGTGCCTGGATGGGGATGTTACCATGAGGTCTTGTGCTGATCTCTCTGATGAAAACAGGGTGTTGTTTATTAAAAGGTTATGCTCCAAGCATTTTGTCAGGAAAGGATACTACTGGGGCTCGCCTTCTCTATTGCCTTTTCAATTCACCTTTCTAAAGGATTGTTTCCTTTCCCACCCATTATTGAAGTCACCCAGAAGGATCATAGAGTCATAAAGACATACAACACACCTAGTCCACTCACACTCAGTGTAACTTACAGTAGCCAAGTAACCTACCAACCCACATGTCTTTGAAATGTGGGAGGAAACTGGAGCACCTGGAGGAAACCCAAGCAGTCATGGGGAGAATATGCAAACTCCACAGAGAAAGCAGCAGAGGTCAGTACTGAATCTGTGTCAAGGAGCTGTGAGGCAGAAGTTCTACGAACTGCATCACGGTCTGCCTATGGGATGCCAGCCAACGTTTTCTCAAGTTTAGAGTAGAACTCATCTTTGGTCACATACATAGTTTCCAGGCTTGGGACATATGGACTGACAATTATCAGGAGTTGGTTCCACATGAGAGTAAATTGGGAGTCATGAGATATTTCCAGAACTTGTAAGATTTATTAGAGTGCCAAATACGTTGTATTATTGTTTTTGATGTAGCTATTAACTGAAGTTATTAGATGGTTGTGTTAAGATTTATGTAAACTGCATACTGCAGACAAGTGTGTGCAAAGTTATAGAGATAATTATGTTAATGCAACAATTATACAGATGCTAAGTACAGCTTGTCGGGAAGAGCTTTGTAGACAAGAAAGCCAAGAAACTGAGTAATTATATGTTTTGTTAAGCTTCTATCTGTATATGTACAAATAGATCTATAAATAATTAATTAGTTGTATAATTTCACACATGTAAAGAGTTATCAGAAGATATAATTTAATGTTATGTATATAGATGATGATTTTCATGTTCTTTTTATTTTTTAAAGCAGAAGCAATGTATTATACCTGAGTATGACCATGATGCATTTTTGTACTGGACGTTTCTTTTTGTTTGCAAAGGCTTCCATCAGTACAAGAAATTCTGTTATTGGCTCTGTCTTTTCTGAATGATGGTACTTGCAAAAACTTGAATGGAAACCCACAGACATTACAGAAAGAAAAGACAGGGCAGGTTGCAATGAAACTGAGGATGTCTCTATTGAGGGAAATGAGGAAGCAAATTTATGATGAAGATTACAGAACAACTTTGGAATGTGTTCTTTTTATCTTTTCTCTGACCTTTTAGGGTGATACGTAGGGCTAAAGATGGCAGGAGGGTGACCACACTTGCCTATGGGATCAGGCATTCTGGAGCTACCAAAAAATTGGTCCTGTGTCAGGGGACTGTGGGACTGCATTTTTTGCAGGGATGACAGGGGTTCAGAAGCAGAAGCAGAGGGTGGTAGCAATGAGGGGAGGCAGGAGACCAGAAGAACCAACCAATGGGACAGAGGCCCATTATCTATCCCAGCTCAGCCTGAGCATGGTTTCCCTCTTCATATAAGTGCCGCATCATCTTTAATGATGTTACGCATTATCAGGCTCATCCTGCTGCCTGACATATGGGGTGCTGGTTGATAAGATCACTGCCAGCACCAGGAACCATGTACAGTGAGTTTCTGCTCCCCATGTTACCAGCAGTGCTTAAGAAAGCTTGATTTACAAAAATCAATTAACACTTAGCCTACATAACTGGAGCCATGACAGTCCCTCTCAATGAGGTCCTGAGCAGTGGTGCACCCTGCCAGACTGTGAAATCATTATGTGGGCAGGGTCAAACCAAACAACAAACATAATATTGGTGAGACCACACCCAATATTACTTAAATGGTGTGTGCCCCACTTTGTCATTAGAAGATAGAACATAGAATATAGAACAGTACAGCACAGGAACAAGACTTTTGGCCCACAATGTTGTGCCGAACTAATCAAATTAGTAATCCCTTCTGCCTACACAATGCCGCATGTTCGCGTACCTATCTAAGAGCCTCTTGAACACCTCTATCATACTTGCCTCCACCATCACCCCTGGCAGTGTGTTCCAGGCACCCACCACTCTCTGTGTAAAAAGATTGCCCTGCACATGTCCTCTGAACTTACCCCCTCTCTCCTTAAGTGCATGCCCTCTGGTATTATACATTTCAACCCTGGGAGAAAGATACTGGCTGTCTACTCTATCTATGCTTATCATAATCTTATAAACCTCTGTCAGATCTCCCTTCAGCCTCCATCGCTCCAGAGAAAACAACCCAAGTTTATCCAACCTCTCCTTATAGCACAGGCCCTCTAATCCAGGCAGCATCCTGGTAAACCTCTTCTGCACACTCTCCGAAGCCTCCACATCTTTCCTGTAATGGAGCGACCAGAATTGAATGCAATACTCCAGATGCGGCCTAACCAGAGTTTTATTAAGCTGCAACATAACTTCATGACTCTTGAACTCAGTTCCTTGACTAATAAAGGCAAGCATGACATATGACTTCTTTACCACCCTATCAACCTGCAAAACTACTTTCAGGGCGCAATGGACTTGGACCTCAAAATCCCTAAACACATCAACATTGTTAAGGGTCTTGTCATTAACAATTTACTGTCTCTTTACATTTGATCTCCCAAAGTGCAACACTTCACATTTGGCCAGGTTAAACTCCATCTGCCATTTCTCTGCCCATATCTGCAACTGATCTATATCCTGCTGTAGCTTTTGGTAGTGTTCTACGCTATCCACAACACCACCAATCTTCATATCGTCTGCAAACTTACTAACCCACCCATCGCCGTTTTCATCCAGGTCATTTATGCATATCACAAACAGCAGAGGCTCCAGTACAGATCTCTGTGGAACACCACTAGTCACGGACCTCCAGCCAGAATAAGTCCCATCAACCACTACCCTCTTTCTTCTATGGGCAAGCCAATTCTGAATCCAAATGACCAAGTCACGGTGGATCTCATGCATCTTAATCTTCTGGATGAGCCTCCCATGAGACACTTTGTCAAACACCTTACTACAGTCCATGTAGACAACATCCACAGCTCTACCTTTATCAATCTCCCTCACCATCTCCTTGAAAAACTCAATCAAGTTAGTAAGACACGACTTGCCCCACACAAAGCCATGCTGACTGTCCCTAAATAGGCCATGGTTTTCCAAATGCTTCCCTACCATTGACATGAGAGTCACCGGTCTATAGTTTCCAGGATTATCCCTACCTCTCTTCTTGAATAATAGAACAACATTAGCTACTTGCCAGTCCTCTGGGACCTTGCCTGTGGCTTAGAGAGGACATGAATATCTTTGTTAAGTCCCCAGCAATTTCATCTCTTGCCTCTCTCAATAACCTGGAGCATATCCCATCAGGCCCTGGGGATTTATCCACCTTAATGTTCTTTAAGAGACCCTACACTACCTCCTTCGTTATCTCAAAACACTCTAGAATATTAGCATGCTCCACACTGATCTCCCTATCCTCCACGTCCTTCTCCTTGGTAAATACTGATGCAAAGTACTCCTTTAGAACCTCTCTCACAACTTCTGCCTCCAAGCACATGTTCCCTCCTTTATCCTTAAGTGGTCCTACCCACTTCCTAGTTATCCTCTTGCTCTTCATGTATGTATAGAGTGCCTTGGGATTCTATTTAATCTTACTTTGTCCTTGGGATTCTATTTAATCCTATTAAATCCTACAATGTAACTGCACTGTGTAATGAATTGACCTGTACGATTGGTTTGTAAGACAAGTTTTTCACTGTACCTTGGTACAAGTGACAATAATAAACCAATACCAATACTTGCCAAGGACTTTTTATGGCCCTTCCTGCCTCTCCTCATTCCCTTCTTGAGTTCTTTTCTGGCTTTTCGTGAAGATAGCCACACTCATGAGTTTGTTGCTGCAATAGAATTGTCTCAATATTTGCATTGCCAAAAGTAGTATAATGGTTAGCGTAATGCTATTGCAGCACCAGCGACCCAGTTTCAATTCCGGCTACTGTCTGTACGGAGTTTGTACGTGCTCCCCGTGTCTGTGTGGGTTTCCTCCAGGTGTTCCGGTTTCCTCCCACATTCCAAAGATGTATGGGTTAGGAAGTTGTGGGCATGCTATGTTGGAGCCAGAAACATGGCGACACTTGCGGGCTGTCCCCAGAATAATATGCAAAAGATGTATTTCACTGTGTGTTTTAATGTACATGTGACTAATAAAGATATCCTATCTTATCTAAGTTATCATATTACCATCAGCTAGAAACTTTGTTCCTGAAGCTTTCATCCATGCTATTGCTGACTGACCTGAGATCAGCACAAATGCTGAATACTCTAAATCGACAAACCCCGTATCCAATCTGTTCGCAACGTATGTTGGCATTCTCTCTCTCTCTCTGCCCCTCTCTCACACTCACACACACCCACACCCACAAATACAAACACTTCAAGGGTAATCACATCCCACATCTCACTTCCTCCTTGACCACACTGCCTTTGGATTCTGACATTATTCTAACAAGAGTCAATGTAAGCTTAAAGAATAGCTCCTGACCTTTGACTTGTCATTTAACAGTTAACAGGTCTTCACAATGGATTCAGCAATTTTGGCTAATCAGCAGTTCCAGTCTTGTATCTCACATCTGGAGTATTCAGTCCCTTTTATCCTCTCTTCTGGTATTGTAAGTCACTTCCATCTCCTCCTATTTACACCTCCACCAGACTCACTACCCTCTCTCTGTTCCCTAGTCCATTTTCTCTGCAACTTAAAATATATTTAATTTCTAACTTTTCCTCATTCTACTGATAGGTGAGTGACGGGTAATTTTTAAAATGTATCTTTTATATTTATTTCAGGCATCACTGGCAAGAGCAGCATTTATTGCACATCCCGAATTGTCTTTGAGAAGGAGGTGGTGAGACACCTTCTGGAACTGCTGCAGACCTGGTGGTGAAGGTTCTCCCACAGGGCTATTGGGGAGACGTTTCAGGTTTCAAAGTCATGGAGTCATAGAATCATAGAGTAGTACAGCACAGAAATGGGCCTTTCGACCCACAACATGTATGCCAATCTTTTTGCCCATTTACACTGATCCTATTTCGCCACTCTAGGTCCATATCTTTCTCTGCCTTGCCTGTTTACCTGCCTGTCTAAATGTCTCTTAAATGTCGTGATTATATCTGATTCTGCCATTTCCTCTGACAGCATGTTCCAGATATCAACCACTCTGTGTAAAAAAAACTTTCTCCTCAAATCCCCTTTAAAACTCCTTCCCCTCACCTTAAATCTCTGCCCTCAACAAAAAGAAAAGATTCTGACTAACTACCCTATCCATGCCATCCATAATTTTATATACCTCTATCAGGTCACTGCTCAGTCTACTTTGCTCCAGGGAAAACAAGCTCAGCCTATCCAATCTCTCATTGTAACTGAAATCCTCCAGTCCAGGGAACATCCTGGTGAATATCCTCTGCACTCCCTCCAGCACAATCACATCCTACAGCAACCAGAACTGCACATAATACTCCAAGTACAGCCTAACCAGAGCTTTGTAAATTTGAAATATAACGTTCCAACATACATTCTATACCTCAGCCCAAGAAGATAAGCATGCCATATGTTTTCTTTCTGACCCGATCAGCCTGTGTTGCCACTATCAGGGAACTTTGGACTTGAACCCCAAGGTGCCTCTGTTAATCAATATTCCTTAGCACCCCACAATTTACTATGTTCTATCCCTATTTGACTTCCCAAAATGCATCAACTCTTGCTGGTCAGGATTAACTTCGATCTGCTGATAATCTGCTCAATTTTGCATCTATTATATATCCTGCTGAAGCTTTAGACAACCTTCCTCTCGTTCCACACCATCATTCACTTTTGTGTCATCTGTAAACATATCAATCATTCCTCCTGCATTCATTTCTATGTTGTTAATACATATCACAAAGTTCCCACCACCAGTCCCTGTGGTATGCCACTGATAATCAGAAAGCATCCTTCTACCATTAGCCTCTGTCTCCCATTATCAATCCAATTTGGATCCAATTAGCCAACTCACCTTGGACCCACCTGGGATCTTGTCAAATGCCTACTAAAAACCAAATAGACAATGATAATTGCCCTATCTTCATCAACCTTCTTGGTTACCTCCTCAAAAATCTCAATCAACTTAGTGAGACAGGATTTCTCTGCACAAAGCCATGCTGGCTGTCCTTAATCAGCCACTGCCTTTCTGAATGTGCGTTAATCTGATCCCTTAGGATTCTCTCCAATAATTTTCCTACCGCTGACATAAGGCTCACTGGCCTGTAGCTATCTGGCTTATCCGTGCTGCCCTTCTTAAATAAAGGAATAATAGTAGCTGACACCAAATCTTCTGGCACCTCATTTTGCAAAAATCTCTGTCAGGGACCCACCTATCTGTACCTAACAGCAGTAGCCTGGGCGAGTAATAGATTTCAACTGGCCCTTATGCATTCCACAACATCTAACATTTCCTCCTTCTTAATACTGACTTGCTCCAGATTATCCACCTACCCCTCCCTGAACTTAATATCTACAGTGGTATACAATATTTACAAATCAGGATTATGTGTAACTTTTAGGGGAGCCTGCAGGTGATGAAGTCCCCATGTACCACTACTATTGTCCTTCTAAGTGGTGGAGGTGGTGGCTTTCAGAGCTACCTTTGCTGTAGCCTGGGCAAGCAACCACAATGCATTTTGTGGATTGTACACACTTCAGTCACTGCACAGGTGGCAAAGCATTGAATGTTTAGATTGATGGATGGGGTGCCAATCAAGTGGGCTACTTTGTCCTAGATGGTGTTGGGCTTCTAAGAGTTGCTGGAGCTGTAATCATCCGAGAAAGTGGAGAGTATTCCATTGCACTCCTGATTTGTGCTTTATAGATGTTGGAAAGGCTTTGGGGTGTCAGGAAGTGAGTCACTGGCCTCAGCATACCCACCTCTGATCTAGTCATGGTATTTATGTGCCTGGTCCAGTTGAGCTTCTGGTGAATAGTAACCCTCAAGATATTGATGGTGGGGAACTTGTTGAACTCATTGAATATCAAGAGTAGGTGGCTAGAAACTCTCCTATAAGAGACACCATTGGTTCACACTTTATTGGAAAAGAATGACATTTGGCAATTATCAGTGGTCTTGCTGCATGCAGGCATGGACTACTTCATTTGTTGAGGAGTTGCAAGTGAAATAGAACATTGTGCTATCATCAGTGAACACTTTCATTTCTGACCTTATGAAGGAAGGAAGGTCACTGATGAAGCAACTACCTGGGGCTGGGATGATTAACATCTAACAGCCATAACCATCTTTCTTTATGAAAAACACTATGATGCTGGAGGAACTCAGCAGGCCAGGCAGCATCTGTGGAGAAAAGCAGGCGGTCAACGTTTTGGGTTCTGAAGAAGGGTCCTGACCTGCTGAGTTCCTGACCTCCAGCATCATTGTGTTTTTGATAATAAAATAGAACATGGAAAATGCTGGAAAAACTAACTGCTTGTTTCTGTTGAGGCTGGGTTTACAGAAGTCACAACAAGAGGAAAAGTTCCTCACTAATAACAATGTCACATGTTGGATTTTGATGAAGATTGCAGAAGAACAATTTTCGTCTCAAGGAACTGTTGTTTGTCAATAGCAGATTGTTCCTATGTCTGTTGCTGCTTCAGCTCCTGGTAGTGTTGCCTGTGACCCTACGGTTGCTGATGGTTTTGCTGCTGGTTCTGCTGGTGCTGCTGTTGGTCCTGCTGCTGATGGTCATATTTCTCCTCCCCTGGGGATCAAAGAAACACAGCATTATTTGCAGCAATGCTAATTTAATCATTTAGAGTTTCAAAGAGAAGCTCTGAAGTCCAAACTTTTGACATAATATCTCCAAAGAGTGTAGGTAATGTGATCAGACCCTTTGAAGTACCCAGGTAAGAGGGTAGAAGTGAGTATTTCCCTGTCGTGGATTTACCCTCTTCATTTTCCGTTGTCTTCTTGTTTTGCCTTCACTGCGTAGCTCCAGGAAGTCCAGAAAACCCATGGATCTAACATTAAATTGAAAAATCAATGTTAATATCACCCAAATTGAACAATTAACACAGTTCCACAGACAACCTGCCTTACCC
This sequence comes from Pristis pectinata, assembly GCF_009764475.1. NCBI lineage: Eukaryota > Metazoa > Chordata > Chondrichthyes > Rhinopristiformes > Pristidae > Pristis > Pristis pectinata. The sequence goes on along the minus strand of NC_067411.1, from coordinate 47,009,693 downwards.
AAGGATGCTATGTGCATACATCTTCCCAAACACTGACATGAAACAGAGAGATTTGTATGCTTCCCCACATGCTCAGAATTTAACCTTCTCACCTGCATTCAATCCCACTCCTCATAAATGTAATATTGTCATTAATAAATCAAATGAATTCAGGAGAAATCATTTTACCCAGAAAGTTGAGGAATGTGGAATCTACTATCATGTGATGTAGCTGAGCTGATTGGATTGACATATTTAAGAGAAACTAGATAAATACATGAGGGAGAAAGGAATAGGTTATATTGATAGGGTGAGATAAACCACACTGGGAGGAGACTTGTATGGAGAATAAGCATAAACCCAATTGGTGTACCAAAGTCAAGACTGAATTCTTTCTGATAACGCTGAGTGGAATATGTGCAACTAGATTTGGTCTGCTGGCTTCACTCAGACGTGGATTTTTGGTCTTATTAGGATCCAATGGCTGGCTGTTATTTAATGGAGGAAAATTGGTCAAGGGTACCAGGGAGAGCAAAATAGAAGGTTATGATGATAGGTTTATTGCAGAAAGGTGGGGAGAAGCTACTGTGAAGCATATACACAGGAATGACAAGATGGGCCAATTGGTTTGTTTTCATGCTGCAAATTCTAATCAACTTCAAAAAAGCCCCACAGGATTCTTCTTCCTCGTGGATGACTTAACACAATTTGACTATAGCTGACTGGTAAAGCACTAGCACATTTTTGACTCTTAGAAGACTGGATTCCTGTTCAGGGTTGTTTATGTAGATTGAGTATAGAGCTGTCAACAGGAGTGCTGGAGTACTCAATTGAGCCCCAAAAAGGTAAAGCTCTGCAGCCCAAAGATCTTTTCTTTAATTGATGTCGTTTAATAAATTGCAATGGTGGGATTTGAATGCAGAACCTCTGTTATTTGTTTGTAGGCATAACCACTGAGCTGCTTGGTCTGATTGGTCTGCAGATTTCTTAATATTAGAGATTAAATAAATGTCCAGTATCTTTCCTAAATTAAGAATTCTTTAGCTATCACTGCTTTCCATAACATTCATAAATTATTTTGCGTCATGTCATCAGTTGGCAAAAGATGTAAGCACTAGAGTGATTGTGAAGTGGGACTGAGGTCTGGGCCTTCCCTCTCCCACTGAAAGTCTTGGAATAATTTCAGAAGTGGCCCTTCCCTAGGTCTTCATACTCTGCTCATGGACTGAGAATGAATGTATGCTTTTCCCCAGACACCAAATGTCATCGCTAGCACAATCTCTGAATCAACTGCAAACAGCTTGTGGCATCTCAAGCTACATAGGAAAGGATGCTTTTCTTTAATCAGTCTCCATATTCAAGTGATCAGTTCTCTTTGCTGCTCCCCAGAGGAAGAGCCTTGCTTTAACATTGATTGGTATTACTGGTACAACAGAAGCAAAAGAGGAAAAAAGAACTAGAGACACTCATTGTGACTGATGTTCGTAACACAACAGAAAGAATGAAAGAAATAAAGTTATAAATGAGTTTGCTTAATAATGCCCAAGAAATGTTGTTTCAACTGATCAGTGACAAGGAGAGGATCAGTATTACTTGTGCTTGTCAGTATGCTCTCATTTCTTAATTCAGCAGTGTGCAATATACTGGCACTATCCTTGCATCTGCACATGTACTATCTGAGTCTGGCTCAGAAACATTTCTGCCTCTGTCAGTCTTGGCATGTCAACCAATGCCCTGATTCAACCTGTCCTAACCAGCCTGATCGTTTTGAGAAACTGAAGAGCTCATTAATAAATGAGCCGAGGTCCCTGCACTGATGAAGTGAACAACAAGGCCATTCAACACAAGGAGAGGGGAAGGGGGAAGGAAAAAGGTACCAAATAATAAAGAATGCTTTCTCCCATCTCACCAGCAAAGTTCATAACACAAAACATGAATAACAAATAGAAAAGTCGTGACTGATGACCATAAGCTCCCAAATTGGAATGCTGTTCTGGGTAAGTAATGAGGATTAAATGTAGCTAATGGAGTTTATTTAAGAACATCCCTTCACATTTGCTTTGTGAAGACTTCCAAAAATCAATGGGCTTTTTAAAAAATATCTTGAGTATAAATGTGTGCTTGATGATTTTTAAAAATAACTGGAAGGGTTTTTGCCAAGATTGCTAAATTTATTACTCTGTTAGGAAACTAGGACATTGAAATAGCCACTGATTGATGATGAGAAAATTGTTGATGGCTGTACAGAGAGTAACGAGACAGGATATTCTGTTGCATCCATTTGTGGATACTTTCTGTTACTCAAAGACAAGCGGCATTTATTGATAGCCCAGGCTATTCATTGGGTGTTTAGCCATTTAAGGAGAAACTGGGGTTGAAGGATGTCAGAATAGAAAGGATGACCTCAAGGATGAGGGGAAGCCTCTGTAGTCCTTCAAATAATTGACTTATCATTTCATTATTTATCCATCATTTGCCAAGTTTGATTTGTGAAAGGAATATGAAAATAAATTTGAAAGAAGTACCAAGCTTAACACAAGATTTTAATAATAAATCTTATGATTAAACCCAGCAAATGTCCTCAGAACTGCCAAGCTTTATCTACGTAACTATGAGAAAATTCAGGACTCCCAAGCAAAGGCAGAAATCCCCAGCTTGCTCTCAGCCAATTGCTCCTCTTTAGTCTAGTGTGCTGCACGGTTGGACTCCTCATTTAAACTTCTGCAGATTTCCCTGTCACAGACCAGCAGGTCCATCCATTTTACTGAGGAGGAACAACTGTAGAAACAAGGCTGAGTATCAGATGGCAGTGAATCTTATCCTACTGTATTCCTCTGAGACAAAGCATACCTTCAGTGGGCATCTCAAACCACTGCAAAGATACATCAATGTTGTCCCCCCAGTTCTCCATGTCCTTTGGCAGGATAAGTGAACCAGGATCAGCGTTCTATCCCAGGTCACCACACCCAGTATCGAGACAGATGTTACAAACCTGCTCTGTTGGTCCCTCTGATGTTAGACTCACAAATCAGACACTCTAGTCTGAGTTCTGTCAAGGGAAGAGATTATCAGTCCAACCGAGGAAAAGATTCAAGGGTGTTCTCAAAATGTCCTTGAAATAATATAACATCCCCACAGACTTCTGGAAATCCCTGGCCCATGTATGCTTAAAGTGGAGAAAGTGCATTGGAGATGGCACTGAGGATCCCAAGTCCATGCATTGGGAGTACACAGAAGCCCAGCATACAGTAAATGGAAGAAGGAGCACACCATCTACAAACTACCCAGCCAGCTGTCCATCAGTTCCCTCCTGCTTCACCTGTGATGGATCGATCATTCAGAGAACCAGAGTGGAAGCAAGTCCTCCTCAACCCTGAGGCACACCCTGAGAAGAAGGAAAAATAGAAGGTAATTTCTTCCTTTTTGTCATTGATTTAAATATGTTAATTGTTTTTTCTGCTTTCTCTGACATTCACAAACATTAATGTATTTGATAGCTTTGGCAGCAATCCAGCACCTGGAACATGGTTTAACTCACTTTCAATGTAATTCTTGAGGCTGAGTCTGTCAGCTCTAACTGGAAAGGCCCTGTGCTGGGATGGTCCTTGCTCATCAACAGGAACCTGGCATCCTGGAGGAAGATTGTGTCCTGAACCCTACTTCAGCAAAGAGTGAGCTTTGAGTATTGGAAGCTGACAAGCTGGTGTGGCTTCCCAGCAGTGAAAGATTGGAGCCAGTATAACTTAAGTGTGTAATGTATCTTATACTGGAACTCATGAAAGAAAGAGAGCTCGAAGTTGTGAGTAAAGAAATATTAAAAACTAACAAATCCCAGGCACCCGTGATTTCTAGCCAGTGCTTAGGTAGAAAAGGCACTGAGGGAATTGAAGGAACTTCAGCCACAATTGTTCAAAATTCTTTTAATTCAGGAATTCTAGCCTCAGATTACACAACTGCAAACGTGCCCCCACTATTTAAGAAAGGAAGAGATGAGGAGCTGGGAAATTACAGAGCTGTTATTAGAATATCCATTTTCAGCAAGTTATTGGAATAGACAAATAAAGTCAAAGTGACAAGTGAAAATGAGTTGAATAGAGAAGGTTGTCCAGATTTTCTATAGGGTAGGTCATGAGTAATACATGTTATTGAAAGTTTTGGGGATTAATAATTAAAATTAACCATTTTAATGAATTGCTTTCAGTGAATCTGGGCATGGGGGCAAAGCCAGCATTTAATACCCATCTCTAAAAGTCCTAGAGAAAATGGTGGTGAGCTGCCTTCTCAAACCACTGCAGATACTCCCATCGTGCTGTTAAGGAGGGCAATCCAGGATTCAGACCCAGTGACATGACAATTATACATTTCCAGGTCTAACTGGTGTTTTGCTTGCAGGGAACCTGCAGGAAGTGTTGTTCCCATATATCTGCTGCCCTTGTCCTTTTCGATGGTAAAGGCTATGGTTTATTGAGCTGCTTTGGTCATTGGTTAAAATAAAGGAAGTTTGGATACATACTCATTTGGAAGAATGCATCTCGAAGTTTAAGATTTCATTGTAATGGTTAGCATAATGCTTTTACAGCACCAACGACCCAAGTTCGATTCTGGCCACTGTCTGTAAGGAGCTTGTACATTCTCCCTGTGTCCGCGTGGGTTTTCACTGAGTGCTCCAGTTTCCTCCCACGTTCCAAAAATGTATGGGTTAGGAAGTTGTGGGCATGCTATATTGGCGCTGGAAGTGTGGTGACACTTGCGGGCTGCTCCCAGAACACTCTGAGCAAAAAGATGTATTTCACTGTGTGTTTTGATGTGCATATAACTAATAAAGATATTTTATCTTTTCTTATATTATCTTATGACAGTTAAAGCAAGGGAGAAAAATACATCTGAATTTCTTTAATTTCCTTATAACATAGAGGGAGGCCATTTGGCCCATTGAGTTAATGCTAGCTCCCAGAACATCCTGTCCATCTCACTCTCCCATTTATTTCCCCAAAATTCTCTCCCTCACATGCCCATGAAATGTACTCTGATTTTCCTATTACCTGCCCACATTAAGGGCAATGTTTACAGTTCCCAACTAACCTGCATGTCTTGGGATATGGGAGGAAACCAGTGGTCAGGATCAAACCTGGGTCACTGGAACTGTGAAGCAGCAGAGTTACTTGTTGCACCACAGTGCTGTCCAAATTTGATGGTATAAAGATAGGTAGAAGAGAAAATCATGTAGTTGGAAGCACAAAATTATTAAGTGACATTAAGTGAGGTGAAAAATATTAAACGGTGAAATTTAAATTTAAATTGTGAAAAGTTAGGAACAGACCTCTCATACTCTTGATCTCCCAATCTACCTTGTCATGGCGCTTGCACTTTATTGTAACTGCAACACTATATTCTGCATTCTGTTTTCTTTTTACTACCTCAATATAATTATGTATGGTATGATCTGTCTGGATGGCACGCAAAACAAAAACTTTTCCCCATATCCAACAAAAATAATCTAATAAGCCAATAAACAAAAGAGATTTTAGGATACATGTACCTAAATAACCAAAGTGTAGCAGTCCATTTCAAAAAGAGAGATTAATAAGGCTGATGGAATATTATTTTTATGTGATAAAGGGCTTGAATGTAAAGAGGAATTTCGCTGTAAAGAAAGCTTGGTTAGACATCATCTGGAGTACTCTGCATAGTCCTGAGTGATATGTCTCAGAAAGGATACATTGACCTGAGAGGGTGTAGATCCAGCTTCACCAGAATGTGATCAAAGGCTAGAAAGCCTGGGCTATAAAGAGAGATTACATAATCCAGCCTGATGCTGCAGGACAATACAAGGTCCCTGGGTGATTGAAGAAAGTTTGTAGGATGTTGAAAGGAACTGATGAGTTCTATAGCCTGATCGGTTACCCAAGGAAAAGGAGAAATCAAGCCGTACTATAGATTCTAATTTAAGAGGTGATAGAAACATAGAACAATTTGCCTAACAAAATAGATGCAAGGTTATTTATAATCTTAAATCTGAGTTTTAAAAGCTGTCTTTTTTTCTCAATAAGAAAATAAAAGAACGTGGAACCAAGGAAGCAGATAGAGTTGAAATACAAACCAGTAATTATTACATTGAATGGTGAAAATTTTGCAGGGGTTACTCCTGTTCCTCAAACATTGCCTCCTTGCTGGGTCTCTGATCAATTCCATGGGTGACAAGTTCCCTCTGATATTACAAAGAAATGATGATGTGGGAAAGGGCTTAAACAATCTGAGTTTGAGTTCACCCACTCCAAGGAATTCATCCTCATTCAGTTGCACTAAACACACAACACAGCTATGTATTGTACACTGCTTTGAAATTCAGTCCCATTGACGTCAAAAGAGCTAAATTTTGGAAACAGAGTGCAATGCACAGCTGCTACTATGTTATGCATTCAGTGCTTACAACTAAAGACAGATTCTCATACACACTTCTTATTCTCATATGCCTGTTCAATTCCATCATCCTTTATCCAGCCTTCTTGTTATACAGCTTACCCTACCTGACTGAAGAGATTGCCCCAAGTATCATAATGGGCATGGAGAGGGGATATTTCTTTACCATAATTAAATAGTGTTCCTACCTGCAACAGGGAGGCCCATTTAAAACTGATTGTTGCTGAGTTTTCACAAGTGTCAGTAAACTTGATAGTGAGACTGGGCAACAGCTGTCATCACCACATGATAAATACCAGAAGGATCAGGAGCAGTTGTTGGGAAGTGGAGTGGACAAAGGAGGAATGGGTGTTAATATGGCCCTGTTATTATGTTCTGTGTAGAACCTCTGTATCCATGAAAAGGTGAGACTCTTCCTGTCATCCCTCAACCTTCCAGCCACATGTAACTATCAGGCCAGCAGTCTCTCTCCTAATCCCAATCTCATTAGTGGATTCCAAAGTCTTTCCATCCTCTGCGTCAGAATAAATTTTTCCTCTCTAATGTCTTAAGTCTCAGATTTACCTGTCCAAAACTCTTCAAGCATGGATTTAGTTTTAACTCAATCCTTCCAGATCAGGGAATGAATGAGTTGGTGCGGTTGAAGATCTAGTAGGTGCATTGGACCATTCACAACATCAGGTCTTCCAAAAACATTCAACAACTATTGATTTATGTATGACCATTCCACCATCTTATCAATGTCGTTAAGCTGTGTATTTGGTTACTCAAAAATACCTAAAATATCTCCTATTTGAGTTGGAGTGTAAATTGGGATACCAGTCATATAACCCCATACACCATAGTGAACAGAAGTGATTCCTGAAGAGAACCAGCAGCTTTTCATACACTCTGAGAAACTCTGTTAACTCCCATGCCTCTTCTCTAACTAATTTCTAACATTGTCTTCAACTGAATTCTGTACCCTCTAATCTTCTCTGATCGCCATCTGTGGAGAAACCTTAAGGTAAAATCTATGTTTACTACAATTACCTGTCCACCACACACCCTCAAGCAACTGAATTAGCATTGTCAACCATGATCTTCTTTTCTAAAATTTGTTTTGGGTGCCATTAATTGTTTTCTTTTCATATTCAGATATCTATCATTTTCTTCTTTAATTAGAAATGTTTAATATTTCCTGAGCATGAGTTAAAATAACTAGTTTGTAATGACCACAGTCAGCTCTTCACCTGTGAAAGTGGGTTTTACTGTGTCCAATCTCCAGACCTCCAGAAAGCTCCTCAGTAAATCCCTCAAGTATCATTACTTGGCCAATGTTGGGCCATCTGTTTCTGTCAATGTTGCTGCCTTTAGCTTACTAACTATAGAAAACCCACCTCTTTTATATTACAATTATTATTTTTGATCATTGAGTTTAATGAAGTCTTTCATTGATAAATTTAATGGAGCTTTTTGCACAAGCGATCTCATCAGTACCTCTCAAAACCATGACCTCTGTCACGAAAGTGTTGTGGGAAAAGGTTCTTTTTGGTCTCAAAAGCAGAGGAATCCGGACACAGTCTTTGGATTTTAAAAATAATTTATTTACAAAGACAAACATGGGAACAGAATGAATGGGAACAGATACACACTTACACACACACACTCGGGTAATCGCGGAACGTGAGGGGAGTCGCAACGGGGGTGAAGCACACACACCAACACTCACACACACAGTGGACTAGTTACAAATGGTCAGGGAAAATCGCAATACGGTGCTTGAACCACCCTCCCCTCCACCTCTAGACAAGCAACAGCTCTACGCTACTGGGAATCTACTTAAAAATGCCCCTAAACCCCTGTGGACGTGCACACTCTTACCAGTGGTCCCTCGACATGGTTTCGACCCTGGCAGTAATCAAAAGAGGAAGAGCTACACACATGTGGCATTCTTATAGTGCTGGAGAACTGGGTGGAGCTAGCTCAGGTAATTCAACAAGTCCAATAGGTCATGGCCAGGTATGAGAGGTGTGCACAGGGAGCAATGGTCAGGAGTGTGCTGCTAATGGCGGGGTGGGGCTAGACCCTGATTGACAGTGGTGTCACTTTCAACCAGTACTCAGTGGTGTTACATGACAGCCGTGACCTTTCACATTACAGAAGGATAAGGCTGAATGGCAGCACCACCAACTGCAGGTTCCTCCCCAAGTCATAAACTATCCTGATTTGGATATATATTGTTGGTCCTTCATCATCCTCTGTCTAAATGCTGGAACACCCTGTCCAACAACATTATGGGATGGGAGTACCTTCTATCAGAAGGACTGCAGCCATTCAAAGAAGTGGCTCACCACCACTTTCTGAAGAACAATTAGAAATTAAGAAAAGATAAGATATCTTTAGTCACATGTTCATTGAAACACACAGTGAAATGCACCTTTTGCGTAGAATGTTCTGGGGGCTGCCCGCAATTTTCGCCATGCTTCTGGCGCCAACATAGCATTCCCACAACTTCCTAACCTGTACATCTCTGGAATGTGGGAGGAAACCAGAGCACCCAGAGGAAACCCACGCAGACATGGGGAGAACGTACAAACTCCTTACAGACTGTAGCCAGAATTGAACCTGGGTTGCTGGCGCTGTAATAGTGTTACACTAACCACTACACTACCGTACCTGCCCTAAAGAACGCATCATCATGAACAAGATATAATGCTCGCCTTGCCAGTGACAGCCACATCCCAAAAGATAAATAAATTGTAGAAAATCATGTTTCGTTACTCCAATTTACCCCTGTGGGTTTCCAATATTGATCACTACATTTGTCTGTTACTTTCTTAAGAGGAAATAAAACACTACAGAGGCTGCAAACCTGAAATAAAATCAGCAAATGATGGAAGCACTTGGCAAGACAGGAAATACCTATGGGGGCAGAAACCAAGTTACTGTTTCATGTATTGACTATGATCAGGTTTTAAGATGTTGCAGAACAACAGCATGTATATGGGTACTTGACAAGTGGAAGGGAAGTGGATAGTTCTCAGGGAGGAGGAAGGTTTTCTTGAATCAGATGCACGGCATATGGGATTTTGTAGCGTAAAGGAGTATCAATGGAACTGAATTACAGAGGTAATGTACAATGCATAAAGCCCTCTATATTGTCATGTAACACATGGCAACTGAGGACTTCACATACATTTATATAGTATGCACGCCCTTGCGCACAACCCTCATGTACCCATGCATGCATATATACAAATATGTGCATGTGCATGCATTCTCACACATGCATGCAAGTGTGCACTCACACTCACACAGAAACATATGCATGCATATATACACACATGTGCATGCACATACACACATATACACATGAATACACATGCATACACGTGCCCACATATGCACATGCAGACACACCCATGCACACACAATGCACACATAAACATATTCTCCCTGCATACACAAAAAAGCTTTTTCTTTACCATTTCAGAAGTGCTATTTAAGTACGAGCCAATTAATCATTTTTACAATAGCTTTTGGATCCTGTGTCAAGCTGCCTCAATATCAGGCAGTCTGATCAGGTTGAATGATCATTTGTATCACCAGACAGCAAGCCAGTCTTCATGAAATCCCTCAGCAAGAATCCTACAGTGGAATAAGAGTGTTCTCCAAATTTACTCATTCAAGAGGAGAACAGAATCCAGAAAAAAAAAGAAATTTGAGTGCACTCAGAACTGAGTGAAAGTTGGAAATGATGTGGCAAAGTTGAATTCGACAGGAAGTTTGGACGTAAAACGATGAACTGACTGAGCAGATGCTAACAGCGATTACAGCAAAGGTAACAATTACACTTGTCTGGCAGCTTGTGTGAATGGGAATAAAGAAATTTCAGAATCACAGAAAAATGATGAACAATGACAGGAGTAAGGAATGACACACGTGGGGAAAAAAAGAGAAACCGAGGATACAAAATGAGAAATAAAGGGAAGCAAAAAAAAATCAAATTAATTTCCTTTTGAAAGTAGCCCATTACCAACAGCAATAAACAGTTATTTTTCTGAATATTGAATTTAGATGTAAAATTTAAGTTGTTATAAGCTTGCATTTTATGAATTGGAATTGTATGTGATACAGCAAAGACTTTTTTCATTACCAAGATTTATAAAATTATCATGTAACATATTATCATTTCTTTAACTTTATCTTTTTAACAAGTGTGCCAAGGATGCTCTGTTATTGGTGAAAGAGTTAAAATCACTTGGTAATGAAGTAGAACAGATAGAATCAAGAGTATTCTTGAACATGCTCTTAACTCCTGAGTGAAAAGGACAAAGAATGAGGTCACTGGCATATTTTAATGTAGACATTAATTAAATGTGGCATTGTCTAGATTGCTATATCAAATGTGTAAGGCAGAACCAATATATCCAAGGCTTGTACAACGTGCAGTTCTATAGACTAGTACCCATATGTTTGAGGAGATAAAGAACAGTACTTGAATGCTGGAAATCTAAAATAACAGCAGAAAATGCTCAAAAGGCACAGTATGTTAGCAATCAGCAGAAGGAGAAAGACAGTCGCAATGCTCCAACAGAACTGATGAAGAGTCTCTCTGAAACATTAACATATCTTTCTCCTTCAGATGTTTATAAACCTGGAGTGAGATTCAAATCCCATGTTTCCATTCCATTTGTTTAAGGATTGTTCCTCTTCTTACTCATCAAGGCCTCACAGAAAAGCCATTTAAAATGGCACACCTAAGACAGCAAATTGTCAGAGCTCATCCATGGGCAGCAACAAGAACTGATCTTTGTCAAACTGATCGTTATTTGTTAGCATTGAAGGCAGGATGGGAGGAGCACAAGACTCCTTCAGTGTCAGCCCTGCCTAACTCTGTAACCTCAGAGTTAGAAGGTTGTGATGTTTAAGACCAACTCCAGGAACCTGGACATATCATGTTAGGCTGACAATCCAGCAAGGTACAGATGGAGTGTTGTGATGTCAAAGGTGCTTTCTTTTTTTAAACCAAGGCCGTGTATACCCTCTAATATAGACTAAAGCCTCAGCATCCTGCAGTGATGTTCTGGGGATGAGATGGTTGATCTCCAATAACCACAAACATCTCCAGGCTTTTTCCCACCATCAGAGTATTTTCTCCTTGATGCCCATTGGCTTCAGTTTTATTTGGGCCTCTTGATGCCACAATAGCCAACGCTCAGTTGATGCCGACAATCACTCTCCCTTTACCTATGAAATTCAGTTCTTCGGTCCATTGTTTAGACCAGACCCATGACAACGTGCGGGGCTGAGCAGTCCTTGTGAAACACAACGTTGGCACCGGTGAGAAGATTATTATTGAGTAAATGATGTCTTCCATCACTCTGCTAATGATTGAGAGAGATCTTCCATCACTTTCTATCGCTGCATCCCCCCTACCATGTGCAGTTGGAAAGGGAAGGGATGTGTAAAGGGGTCGATGGAGTGCTTTGTCCTGAATGCTGTTGAAACCCTTAAGTTTTATTGGACCTGGACTCATCTAGATAAATGGTGAATATCCCATCACAGTCATGGCTTGAGCTTGTAGATAGTGGAAAGGCTTTGAGGAGTCAAGAACTGAGTCATTTGTCATGGCATACTCAGCCGCTGAACTGGTCTTGTTTCCACTGTATATATTGTGGTTGGTCCAGTTGAACTTCTGGTCATTGGTGACTCCCAAGATGTTGATGGTGGAGCTTCCACTGATAATAATGCCATTGAATGCAAAAGGGCGGTGGTTAGCTTTTCTATTGCTGGAGATAGTTATTGCCTGGCATGTGTGATGGCAGATAAAAATTGAGTCAAAAAAAAATCAAAATACTCGGCAGATCAGGCGGGATCTGTGAGAGAGAAGCATAGATTTTTCACCAACACTGGGAAGTTAGAAATAAGTTTTAAATTGCAGAGAAAATAAGGAAAGGTAGAGAGAACAAAAGAGATAGCATATGATTGGGTGGAGTACAGCGACTGAATGACAGGTGGTGATGGTGCTGACTGAAAGAGGCTGGTGGACATGAGTCTGCGGGATATGTAAGTAAGAAGAGATGGATGAAATCTAAAGGGGAGAGAGAGAAGAAAGGAAATGTTGGAAATGTGAGATACAAGACTGGAGTGAATGATAAACTGAAATTGTTGAAAGTGATCTTGTTTGCTATTATTCAATGAATCTTCATCTTTTGTAGGTACACAGTGAGTGACAGCTCCATTTTTTAACACTGTACACCAATGTTAAAGAAGCACATTTCAAAGGTGTGGAGTGCAGGAGTTGTATTGTTTCCCCTAAATAAATGATAAGAATCTTGCCCTGTAGCTGAGCAACAAAGACAATAATAAAATGAAGCAGGATAGCATAGACACCATGTAACACACTTAACAGCCAACATCTTTAAATATAGTTTATATATCAACCTTTGGAGATAGAGTTTTCAGTCAAATTGGTATGCTTCTTGATAGATGTGAAAGACTGATTTCTCTTCGGTGACTGTTGAATGGCATTTCCTATGGCTGATTGAAAATTGGTGAATTCTCCCAAGGGAATAAAAGGAGGAGGTAAACAGGAGGGAGGGAGAAACTTTTCATGATTTACATTAGCATTTGTGGTAGACTTAATCAAGCCCTCAGACATGAAGGATAGGCAGATGTTATTGATACAAGTATATGAACCATTCTAACTTTCCACAAGGGATTAGCATGGTATCTGATGTGCACAGGTTGGTCAAAACTTGTAAGGGCTGTCAGTCACATAATGTCATATCAATGTTGGGCATTGGCTTTGTGAAACTGTTAATGAGGAAGGAGTTCTGGGGGCAGATATGTTAGCCAGGATTCCTTCCACTTTATGTAATTGGAGCATTGACATGCCCTGAAAATGGTCTTGAAACAACTGGCCATGACAAGTGCAGCCAGGTGAATTGGCAGGATTTTACAATGACCACAGTGGGATGAAAAGTACCCGTCTTTCAATGGCCAAATTCCCATCCATTTGCCTCACGTCTTTTGAAAACATCCTTTTCCCCTTTTTAGCATTCCTTCATATCACAGTGGGTCTACAAGTTGTATCTAATCACATGGAACCGGGTCCAATTCTGACTGTAGAATTTGAGTGTTCTCCCTGTGACTGCATGGGTTTCCTCCAGGGACTCCGCTTTCCTCCCAGATCCTAAAGACATGCTGGTAGGTTAATGAGCTTCTATTAATTACCCCTCAGTGTAGACTAATAGTAAAAAGAATCAAAGGGGAGTTGATTAGTATACATGAGAGAAAAATAAATTGCAGGGGTACAGAGAAGTAAGAAAAGGAATTGGACCAAATGGGATTGCTTCCAAGGAGCTTGCATAGACCCAATGGGCTGAATGGCCTTGTTCAGTATCATTATATAAGAATTTGCAGCACAAACAATGCCAGGCAGGGGCTAAGCTAGTGACGTATGCTGTCTGAAATCAGCCATGAAGATAGAGTAGATAAAAGTGAATAAAGACTCAACTCTGAATGTAATGAATGGAAACAGTATCCTGTTCTGCACCACTATTGCTTCATTACCCATCAGTACCCAAAGTGCTGCCAATACATAGATCCTGTGCCTAATCTTATGTGTGTAGTGATACTAATGACGAAACAACTGCTAATTTTACACTGAAAGGAGACAAATATCACAGGAAAGTCTAATTCAATGGCACTGAAACAATTAAAGGGAAGATTCATATAAGCATCATATAAATTTAGAATGTTTCTATAGTGCAATGTAAAACTTCTCTGTAAACTTTTCAGTAAACCTGGCCAAAACTGAAGAGTTTAGGGTAAAGAGGTGACAGACGAGGACAAAGAGAAAAAGGACTCAGAGGTGCAGAACAGCGACTGTGCAGCCCAACATTTGTCATCCCCTGTGACGGCTGATATAGTTAAGGTGGTGCTGCAGCAGCTGCATGTGAGGATGGAATAACACTGTCCCTTCAAAGAAACATTCAGACACTGTGGCAGAGTGGCACAGTTGGGCACCATCAACCACTGCGGGCACCAGGCTCTGGATAATTATGTCTCTAAGAGAGTCTGGGGATCTGCATGAAAGCAATGGTGATATAAATTGAGGTACAATGTGTGAAGTGGGGGTGGGGGTGGGGGGAATTCAATGAGGTTCAATGAGTGTTGAGGATGTAGAGCTAAAGTTGTAAAGATATCACCACTGGCAGGATAACAAACTAGCATCAGTGTCCTTTTGCAGCCCAATGACCTCAACATGAGGGCCTAGCTACATCCAATTGACTCCATTGTATTGGCCATGACTTTCACATGCCCAACACCAGATTCCCAAAATAGATACGCTTATTCCAAATTCTGTCAAAGAAAGAGAGGAAAAGGTGCAACAACCCCAGTGACTCCTGGGAATTCTCTATATGACAACTGCTTTGCCCAAGACCACAAGAAATTGCAGAGAGATATGAATGCAGCGCTGTCCATCATGCCAAACCTGCCTTCTCCTCCACTGACTCTGTCTGCACTTCATGCTGCCTTGGGAAAGCAGCTAACATCGTCAAGGACCTCTCCCACCTTAGTCATTCTCTCTTCTCCCCCCTCGCATTGGGCAGAAGATACAAAAGCTTGAGAGCATGTACCACCCAGGCTCAAGAACAGCTTCTATCCCGTTGTTATCAGACTCTTGAATGGACCTCTCATATGCTAAAGGAGGAACTCGTGAACTCTTGATCTTCCAATCTACTTCATCATGGTGCTTGTTTACCTCACTGCACTTTCTCTGTATCAACAACAACTATATTCTGCATTCTGTTTTGTTTCTACTATACCACCATAATTATACGGCATGATCTGTCCTGGATGGCATGCAAAACAAAAGCATTCACTGTATCTCGGTGCATGTGACAATAATAAACCAATACCAAAGTAAAGCAGAAGTATTCAGGATAGCGCTGAGAATCTCATGTGCATGCATCCGGAGCACATAGAAATTCAGCATAATCAGCGGAAGAATCCATCACCTCACAAATACCTACCTCCCCACTCGGCCTCTCCTGCCCCATCAATCAAGAGTCTGTTGGCTCCCACAGTTCACTTCATCAGTCAACCCAGAAATGGAGTGGAAGCAAGTCATCCTTGATTCCGAGAGACAGCTTTAAAGAAGACGTACTTCAGATCAACTATTCTGGTTGACCACATTGGTAAATAAATAAATAAATAAATATAATAAATAAATAAATAATGGGTGTCCGGGCTCATCCAAAAATGAACATGGCAAATTTAATTCTCATTATCAAGTATCTTAAACTGGCTTTTTCATCTACACGTTGTTAGTTGAAGGCAATCCAGATGAATGGTCTTGACCCAAAATGTCCACTGTCCATTTCCTCTACATATGCTGCCTGACCTGCTGAGTTTCTCCAGCTTATTTTTAACTGAAGTATTGTTATTTTCTTTACATCAATTTTAAAATCAAATTAGAAGTGATAACCCACATATCTGCCTATTGACTCCTTTTTGTGTAACTGTTGAGCTTTGACATCAGGTTGTATCACCTCCAGCCATCACACTTCCCCAATATTCTAATGTTGTGTAACAGATTCGAGGATCTCAAGGGACAAGGACGCTGGACACAGTCTTTGGAGTTAAAATTATTTATTTATAAAAGTACAAACGCAGGACAGGATAACAGGAGCAACACACACATACACACACGCACACAAGTGATCGCAAACGGTGGTGGGGGATCACACAAGGGTAAGATGCACATCACAACAACTGGGGTACAAACTATCAAGGAAGAGACAATACACTGCCTGCCACCCCTTGACTCAGTGCAGGCACAACTCTTGCTACCGGAGTCTACTTTAGGACACTCCTAACCCTGTTGAAGTGACACACTCTTACCAATGGTCTCTTCAGCACTGTTTCACGATTCCTTGGAGCAACCAAGAGACAGAGACCCACGCATGTGTGGCACTCTTTATAGTGCTGGAGGGCTGGGTGGCCTGGCCCAGGTAGTTCAAACAAACCAATGGCCTAAGGCCAGGTACAAAGGTGTTTACAGAGGCCAATGGTCAAGTGTGGACTAATGGGTGAGTGGAGCCAGACCTTGATTGACAGTGGTGTCTTTCGACCAGGTGATCAGTGGTGTCACATGACAGCCATGACCCTTCACAATACATCTGCCTTGGCACCTCATCTCTGTCAGGGATCAGCTGCATATTAGTGATGTCACTTGTCTCAGAGTCAGAAGATTTTTGCTTGACTCCCACTCTAGAGACTTAAGTATAACATCTGGGTGACTATGCCAGTTTAAACAAATGAATGCAGCAACACAGGGATGCCACCTTTCAGATTTGATGTTAAGCAGGATCCTGTTTTGCCTCTTGGTGAACTGAAATGACCCATGGCACTATTTCTTTAGAAGAATCAAAGATGATGGATGGGTTTTCCTGAAGTTCAGGTAGTTCAAACAAACTTTTATCCTTTAAAGGGACTCCCTAAATGTAGATAGCCTGGTTACTACTTATCATGCATGGGACCTTACTCTGTGCATAATGGCTATTGCATTTGTTCAAAAACTGAAAGTGATTAATTCCCTGAGAATTCCTAGCAATATGAATGGTGTGTTCTGAAATCAAAAGTTCAGGTTCTAAACTTACTGATGTGACAAAATTGAAGAGGTGGGGTTGGGGGTAATAGATACTGAGGAAGACTGAAGCAAATGACGGTAGGCCATTAATAAAATTGCATTTGATAAATTAAGTTCAATGCAGATAAATGTGAGGTAGTACATAAAGGGAGGAAGAATAAGGAGGATGCTTATCACTTGAAAGTTGTAAACTGAGATGTGGTAGCGGAACAAGGGACTTCAGAGTACAAATATCCAAAGCATTTGAAGTTCAGCCACAGGTTTAGCTGGACCATAAAAAGCCAAACCAAGCGTTAGGATTCATTTCTGGAATTGAATTAATGGAATTGAAAAAGCAGGAAGATTATTCTGACGTTGTATCAAACCTTGGTCAGACATAGTACTGAGTATAGCTCTGGTCACCATATTTAAGAAGGATAGAGGTACTGGAAAGGGAGCAAAGAAGATTTGCAATGATGATACAAGAAACATGAGGGTATAGACGTCAGGAACAATGACATGAACTCTTTACTCTTGGGAAAAGAAAACTGAGGCCTTCAGGATTATAAAAGGCTTTGATGAAACAGGGGACAATGTTGTATTTTGTAGAAAGCTTGGTAAATTGGTTTATTATTGTCACATGTACTGAGGTACAATAAAAAAATTTGTTTTGCATGTCATCCATACAAGGCATTTCATCATATCAGTATATTGAAGTAGTACAAAGGAAAAACAATAACAGAATGCAGAATAAAGTGTTACAGAGAAAGTGCAGTGCAGGCAGACAGTAAGGTGCAAGGCCATGACAAAGGAGATTGTGAACTCAAGAGTCCATCTTATTACACAAGGCTAAGTAGGGGCCATCAATGGAACCCAGTCAAGCAATCTAAAGGAAATTTAGAGGAAACTCTTATCTTAAAAAGTTGTAAAAAATGTGGAAGATGCTCCCAACAGGGAGTGGTTGAAGCAAATAACATTGACTGAGAGGAGGCTGGAGAGGCATATGGGGGAGAATGGAGTAGAAGTCTGTACAGATAGATTTAGATGAGAAAAGGTTGCAGGAGAGTTGAGTAGAGCATATATACCAGCAGGCACTGGTGGGGCTGAGTGGCCTGTATCTGTGCCAACTATCCTGTGTATTGCAATTATAAAGGAGAAGTGACCCAAAATTATTCTGAAAGATATCACCGTAAAAATATTTCCTGAGGTTTTCTTAAATTCCTCCCATCCCCATTGATTAGCTCGGTCATTTTAAATGAGTTACGGCTTCTGCTAAAATACCATTGAGGAGGAATTTACATAAATGCACACTCCCATATCTAGAATCAAACCATATAATTTAAAGTCTTTTTAAAATATAATTTATTTGAGCAGTCAATCATATATAATGGACAATATGACTACATACGTATATATAGGTACTTACCAATTGAATTTAAGGGTAACTGAGAAGGGACAGATATAGATTATTTTGATAAAATAAATTGTTATCTTTCATCACTATATCTAGTGGTGTTAAATGTAATTTTAACTTAACGCTCAATCTTCTTACAAAGTGTTTCTTTTTACATCCTACGGTAAAGTTTCATAATTTGTTTATGGTTCCTAAATTGTAGTGGCCATTCATTCTTATTAAAATAGATTGTGAAAAGCTGGAAGTGAGATCTCTGAGCTTATTTCTGTGAAGGGCGTGTCACTGACAAGAACAACATTTATTGTTTGACCTTAATTGCCCTTCAGTCACTTGGGGATAGGCATTAGATGCCAACCTTGTCAGCAACACCCACATCCAGTGAATGGATGAAAACAAGTCTTAGACATCTCTTCACCAGCAAGAGATGTTGATAGTTCAGCTCCCCCACTCCTATTAATGCAACATTTGGATGATTAATCTGAGTGTTGCATATTCATCTTTCCTGTTCAGGCATTTATATCATCAAATAATATGTATCAAAGTATGAGTGCAATGGAAAAATGCATTTCATTTTGGTATCATTTAAGAGCAAATATATTGCAGAGTGAAATAGCACAGCAAAACACACTGCTTGCACACTTAGTTTTTTTTTAATCAAACACACTGTGGCTGAGCATGTCATCCCTAAGCTCGGAATGTACAGTGCTCATTTTACATTGCTTGTGCAAAATTCCACATGCATATAAAGCTGTGAATGACCTTGATCTTGAATGCTGAATCAGGCCTTGATGAGTGGCTTGAGGCATTGTTACTTATAGCCCAACTCCACTGCTGGACAATCTGAGGTGTCGAGTGCCTTATGGCCATTTGGATCTCTCAACAGCCCTCTCCCCCCCAACTCCATGACTTCTTTATGTCAATCCTTGGCCATCCACGTATTTCCTCCTGATTATTCTCTAAATTATTTCTCAGTTCTTCCCAATTTGTCTCTCCAGCTGCACTGATCACTACCCCAAGTCCCCACCCATTGATTATTTACCCAGCTCCTCCCAACCAAACAGCCCACCCCCACTACAAATCTCTCCGCAACCTCCCATTATCTTTCCAATCTCCCTCACTCCAGTACAATCCACACCCAACACAGCTTCCTCCACAATATCTACACGCCCCAATGTTGGGAGTTCATAGCAGGAAGCAAGCTTATGGTCTATTCTACTACGTAGAAGTCCAAAAGGAGAAAATGCTTTGACTTGTGTTTTTATGCTCATTAGAATTTTGCACCCAGGGCCATCAGCTCCTCAGTTTGTTTATTGCATTGATCACACACTACCTATATCACAGTAGGATAACACAAAATAATGAATTACAAGATAGAATAAAAACAGATGAATTTTCAACACAATGAATTTCTGAAGGCGCTCCATTTCCTCTTATGGTCATGTATTGGGACCCATATAATCCCTGCTGTAACCAAGATTCTCTTTGCTATCATGCATTTGATAGTAATTTTGCCTTTGATCAGAGAAAGCTGTGGCTCCAATCCCACTCCAAAGACTTGACCAATGACATGCAAATGTACTTTCTGGTGTGGTACAGAAGGACCATTGCATTGTTGAAGGAGTCCTCTTCCAGATGGGATCACTTTTAAGTCCTCCAACTTTTCTCTCTGTGGATGTAAAGGGTATCAAGATGCAATTACAATGGTTTGGTCACACATAATTCTCATGAAAAGAAAATAATTTATATCATCAGCTTTATACTTCCTGGGCAGGCATGCTAGTGTAGTGGTTAGCATAATGCTATTACAGCACCAGCGACCCGGGTTCACTTCTGGCCACTGTCTGGAAGCAGTTTGTACGTTCTCCACGTGTCTGCGTGGGTTTCCTCTAGGTGCTCCGATTTCCTCCCACATTCTAAAAAGACATACAGGTTAGGAAGTTTTGGGCATGCAATGTTGGCGCCGAAAGCATGGCGACACTTGCGGGCTACGCACAGAACACTACGCAAAAAAAGATGCATTTCACTGTGTGTTTCGATGTACATGCGACCAATAAAGATATTTAATTAATGTACACAATCATAGCTTTACACATTATTACGTATATCTGTCCTTTATTTGATCCACCTACGTTGGTCATAATCGCTCTAATGTTATCCATTTTTTTGTGAAATTTATTACATTGACTATGACACAGAAAGCCATTTAACCCTCGATTCCTGCCAACTTACAGCACAGCAGCCCCATCAGTCCCATTGCCCCTCTCTTTTTCCCTCCAACTGATTCCCTCCCACACGCCATCAATTCCCATTTCATTTGTTTGTCATCTACCTACACTAAAAAGTAATTTCCATTATCCAGTTGAGCAACCAGCATGGCTTTGGAATGTGGGAGGAAACCAGAGCATGAGGGTGAAACCCACACAGTCACAGCAAGCACGTGTAATCTCCGCCTAGACAGCAGCCGAAGTCAGGATTGAAAATGGGTGTCTGCAACTGTGAGGCAGCAGCGTCAAATACTGCAAAACAGTGCAAAGTTGATAACATTGATCAATTTTATAAGCGCTTGATGATTATAAGCGCTTGAACAGGCACGGTAGCATAGTGGTTAGCATAATGCTTTACAGTGCCAGAGACCTGGGTTCAAATCCGGCCATTGTCTGTAAGGAGTTTGTACGTTCTCCCTGTGTCTGTGTGGGTTTCCTCAGGGTGCTCTGGTTTCCTCCCACATTCCAAAGACGTACAGGGTAGGAAGTTGTGGGCATACTATGTTGGCGCTGGAAGCGTGGCGACACTTGTGGGCTTGGCCCCCCAAAATCACTACGCCAAAGATGTATTTCACTGTGTGTTTTCGATGTACATGTGACTAATAAAGATCTTATCTTATTGTCCTCTATGTTATGTAAGTATACATATAACATACATATACATGCAGAATAGAACAGATTCCTGTAGAATTCCAGAAATCTTTCTCTGAGGCCATGCTTTTCCAATTACTTTTCCATTAGAAATCAAATTAAAATTAAAAAGTTCTGACACTGGGGAACAAAAACAAGGAGACACAAGAGACTACAGATGCTGGAATCTGGAGCAAAAACCAAACTACTGGCGGAACTCAATTGGTCAGGCAGCATCCGTGGAGGCAAAGGGATAATCGACATTTCGGATCGAGACCCTGCATCAGGACTGGGAATGTAGAGGGGAGATAGTCAGGGTAAAGGGGTGAGAAGGAGGGCTGAGGCAGAGGCAGGCAGGTGAGAGGTAGAGCCAGGTGAGGAGGGGGATCGTGCGTAGATGGAGCCAGGTAGGGAATGGGAGGGGAGGAGTTGGGAGGCGGCGCCTGGTGGGTCATAGGTAGAGCCAGTTAAGGAGAGAGAATAAAAGGGGCAGATGGAGCCATGTGGGGTGGGGAGGAGGGGAGAACGGAAGTAGGGTCAGAGGCTGGTGACACAAGAAGCTGCAGATGCTAGAATCTGATAAGTAAGGAAGGAGATAAGTGGAACCAGATAGGGAGGGATGATAAATAGATGGAAACATGTAGGGGAGGGAAAGAAACTGGGTAAGGGATTGGAAGGCAGTGGGTGGGTTGGGAGAAGATGAGTGGATCAGAAGGAGAGTGAAAGGAGCACGGGGGTGTGAGCTACCTGAAATTAGTAAGTTCAATGTTCATACCATTGGCCGTAGACCACCCAGACAGAATACGGAATGTGATTCTTCTGGTTTGAATTTGACCTCACCTCAGCACTAGAGAAGGTCGAGAAATAACAGGTTGGTGTGGGAATGTGAAGGGGAGTTGAAGTGGCATGCAACTGGGAGCTCAGGATGGCCATTGCAGACAGGGCGCAGGTGTTCCACAAAATAGCCACCTCGTCTAGGAGAGCACCGAATGGAGTAAACGAGGTTGGAGGAGGTGCATGTGAATCTTTGCCTGACATGGAAGGACAGTTTGAACCCCTGGATGGTGGTGAGGGATGAAGTGTAGGGACAAGTTTTTTGATTTGATTTGATTTCTTTATTAGTCACTTGTACATCGAAACACACAGTGAAATGCATCTTTTTGCGTAGAGTGTTCTGGGGGCAGCCGGCAAGTGTCTCCACGCTTCCAGCGCCAACATAGCATGTACACAACTTCCTAACCTGTACGTCTTTGGAATGTGGGAGGAAACCGGAGCACCCAGAGGAAACACACGCAGACATGGGGAGAACGTACAAACTCCTTGCAGACAGCAGTGGGAATTGAACCCTGGTCGCTGGTGCTGTAATAACGTTATGCTAACCGCTACACTACCGTGCCTGCCTACTGTTGCAGGGGTGTTGGGTCGAACCGTGCAAATCAAGGATTCATGGAGAGAGTGGTCCCTTTGGAAAGGGAAGATGTAACTGGTGGTGGGATCCTGTTGCAGCTGGCAGAAATGATGATGAGCTCGTCATCATACAAGAGGTCCAATCAAGAGTCTTTTAATAGAGGGATAGAATCTGTCCTTCAGGCCAGTGGCACATTTTTCAAGCTTTTGTATCTTCTGCGCAATGGAAGGGGGGGAAGAGAGAATGACCTGGGTGGGAGAGGTCTTTGACTATGTTAGCTGCTTTCCCAAAGCAGCAGAAAGTGGAGATAGAGTCAATGGAGGAGAGGCAGGTTTTTGGAATGGACTGGACTGTGTCCACAACTCTCTGCAATTTCTTGCCGTCTTGGTCAGAGCAGTTTCTATACCAAGCTGTGACGTACCTGGGTAGGATGCTTTCTCTGGTGCAGCTATAAAAATTGGTGAGGGCCAACAGGGACATGCCAAATTTCCTTAGCCTTCTGAGGGGGTAGGGGCACTGCTGAGCTTTCTTGGCCATTGCTTCTCTGTGGTTGGACTAGGATAAACTATTGGTGATATTTACACCAAGGAACTTGAATGTCTGGGCAGTCTGTACATGTGAATGAGTGTTTGGGGAGGCTGGCGGGATGGATGGGGATGGAGTTGCCGACTGCTGCGGGGCTGCAACACCTTCCACTGGGTGGGAACAGGGCTTTTCCACGTGTCTTCTGTCCCATCCCCCCACCTCCTGAGCCGCGACGATCAGAGGCTGGGTCGAGCCGAGCAGAGCTGGTACTGCTGAGCACACTCACTCAATGAGTCCGTGAGGCTGGCTGGTGACTGCTCTTCCCACGCCTGCTCACTCTCTCATCACAACTGGTTCTGTGATCCTCTCCCACACACCATTTTTTGTTAATTTCTGACCTAAAAACAGTTTGGGTCACGAACAGTTCTCGGGAACGGAACACTGTCATAACCTGGGTACAGTCTGTAATGTAGGAAAATTGATGCCCTATTTGTGCACAGGAAGCTAGGATAGGCTGGGATAGGACAAAATACGTAGCATAGAAATTGGCCACTCGGGCCAACCAATCTATTCCAACTAACAAACACTAATGAGGTACTGACCTCATTATTGTTTATTGACTACAGCTCTGCCTTCAATATAATACATGGTGGGCCGAAGGGCCTGTTTTGTGCTGTATGGTTCTAATTCCAAGCAAGCTTGTCACCAAACTCCGAGACCTAGGACTCAACACCTCCCTCTGTAACTGGATCCTTGACTTTCTAACAAACAGACCGCAATCAGTGAGGATAGGCAGCAATACCTCCGGCACGATTATTCTCAACACTGGTGCCCCACAAGGCTGTGTCCTCAGCCCTCTACTCCCTATACACTCATGACTGTGTGGCCAGATTCTGTTCTAACTCCATCTACAAGTTTGCAGATGATACCACCGTTGTAGGCCGTATCTCAAACAGCGATGAGTCAGAGTACAGGAAGGAGATAGAGAGCTGAGTGGAATGGTGTCATGATAACAACCTTTCCCTCAATGTCAACAAAACAAAAGAGCTGGTCATTGACTTCAGGAAAGGGGGCGGTGTACATGCACCTGTCTACATCAATGGTGCTGAGGTTGAGAGGGTTGAGAGCTTCAGGTTGCTGGGAGTGAACATCACCAACAGCCTGTCCTGGTCAAATCACATAGATGCCATGGCCAAGAAAGCTCACCAGCGCTTCTACTTCCTCAGGAGACTAAAGAAATTTGGTTTGTCCCCTTTGATTCTCACCAACTTTTACCGATGCACCATAGAAAGCATCCTATCTGGACATATCACAGCTTGGTACAGCAACTGCTCCGCCCAGGACTGCAAGAAGCTGCAGAGAGTTGTAGACACAGCCCAGTGCATCACAGTCTTTACCTCTCGTTGTCTTGGTGAAGCAGCCAGCATAATCAAAGACCCCACCCACCCGGGACATTCTCTCTTCTCTCCTCTTCCATCAGGTAGAAGATACAGGAGCCTGAGGGCACATACCACCAGACTTAAGGACAGCTTCTACCCCACTGTGATAAGACTACTGAATGGTTCCCTTATACAATAGGATGGACTATGACCTCACGATCTATCTTGTTGTGACCTTGCACCTTATTGCACTGCACTTTCTCTGTAGCTGTGACACTTTACTCTGTACTGTTATTGTTTTTACCTGTACTACATCAATGGACTCTGTACTAACTCAATGTAACTGCACTGTGTAATGAATTGACCTGTACGATCGGTTTGTAAGACAAGCTTTTCACTGTACCTCGGTACAAGTGACAATAATAAACCAATACCAATACCAGTTAGTCTGTCTTGTGATGTTTCTTGTGGTATAAATATTGGTCAAAACACCAGGGAAGACTCCATATTTCATTGAATAATGTCATGGGATCCTTTGTATCCACTTGAAAGGACAGCTGCACCCTCAATTTTACATCCATTCAAGAGGCAAAAAGAGGCAGTAAACTGGAGTGCCAGGTTCAAAGTTCAGAAGAAATTGGGAAATGCCAAGGATAGATAATTTGAGGACTCTAGAAGTAATGGGAACAGACCCAGAATACACAGAGACGTAAGGGATTGATTTCATTCAACTTGCAATATGAATGGTGCAGATAGGTTTGTTGCTGTAGTTAAACTCACTTTCAGTTGTTTTAGTAAAACTGCACCAAGTTGTTGACAGAGCCCAATTTAGCAAGTTCACCCCCTGAGATGTTTCAAACAAAATAAACATTAGAATCAAGAAAAAAATAAATTAGCTTAGCAAATATTGAAGGAAAAGTGGCTTACTCTTTTGGACTTGTGAATCTTTAGTTCAGCCTCACATGCAGCACATAATAATAAGCAGATCAATTAAACAAATTCTCCCAAAGATGAAGAAATACACTCAGTACATAGTGCTTAGACTGCCATGTGACTGGTGCAGTCACACTGTGAGCATTATGAACTGTTAAATCGACATCTCTGTATTGACAGGAAATGCAGTGAGTTCTTGCCTAAGAATGACTAAGAATTGTTATGCCATAATGAATGTTTTACCCCAGACATTTGCAGTACAATGATGAACATACACTCAATAATTACTCATTCAAACATGCAATCTGCTCATTTTTGGGACGTTAAAAGTCAACTCTTCCTCAATTAAAACCTTCTGATAAGCTTAGAAAGTTGCTCATGTTAAAGTCAATTCCTACGTATGCTCAACTGAGCATGGCAATAGCTGTAGCAGTCACTGAGAATTTCTGTAGATGTAGTAAAGAGCACACAAGTAACCATTAGCCAGTTAGAGTGAAGTACAAGTCCACTAGCCAGCTGGAGGTACTGCACACCTTATAACTTTCTAGGGCTGTATTGAGAGATGTTACCAGGATATCATGGGCTAAAGGGCCTGCTTTTTGAGCTGTACAGCTCTATTTTCTGTGATATGTCCACACTGAGGCACAAGAAATGTGAATGGCATACTGGTTTAACATGGGACTCTGTGGTGCTGGAAGCTGAGACAGAGTAGGTCCATGGCCTGCTTAGAAAGTGACAGTTACAGCTTCAAGCTGAGCCATGGAATCCTATACTCAATGCTTCCAAGGTGAAATGTTTTGTTGAAATAGCTGAAGTTGGCAAAGCATCAATTGCTGGAATGTAGAGGAGCCCACGAGGAGATGTCAAGGGTAAGTTTTTACTCAGAGTGGTGAGTACGTGGAATGGGCTACCGGCAACGGTGGTGGAGGTGGATACGATAGGGTCTTTTAAGAGACTTTTTGGATAGGTACGTGGAGCTGAGAAAAATAGAGGGCTATGGGTAAGCCTAGTAATTTCTAAGGTAGGGAATGTTTGGCACAGCTTTGTGGGCTGAAGGGCCTGAATTGTGTTGTAGGTTTTCTATGTTCTATATACCTGTCTTTATTCCCCACATTTACTTGGCTAGCTTTAGTAATAATGCAGTTGCTATGGCAAGAGATTAATTGGCCTATGAAAGATGAAGGATTATTTCTTAGGCCAGGAATGAGCCCTGATGAGCTGCCAGTCTGAGTACAAGTGGCAGCAGGGTGGCATGTGTAGTAGGAGAGCACATGGCTGTCACGTGACAGTAACAACACTGACCCCTCTGGTCGGAGGACAGCATTGTTCCTCGGAGCGGAAGTGACACCACTGTCAATCAAGGTGTGGCTCCACCCCACCCATCAGGTGTGGGCACAGGGATTGGACCTGGAGAGCACCTTTGTTTCTGAACCTGCCTGACCATTGGCCTGTCTAAATCACCTGGCCAGGCTCCACCCAGCACTATATAAGAGCATTGCACTGCCCTGGCCCTTCTTCTTTCGACTGCCCCAGTAGTAGTGAAACAACATGGCAGAGACCACTGGTAAGATTGTGCACCACCGTGTGGTTTTGGAGTGTCTTAGTCAGATTCCAGGGAGTGTTAGAGCCAATGCTTGTCTAGGTCGAGGTATTCAGGCATTGAGGTATTTATCCCTTGATAAGCTGCACCTTGTTTATTGTGTGTTTGTGTGTGTGTATATCTCATCCTCGTTGTGATTCCCCCTCATGTTTGTGGTCTCCTGCGTGCGAGTATGCATCTGTTCCCATTCATTCTGTCCCCACGTTTGCCTTTGTGATTAAACTATTTTTAAAATCCAAAGCCTGTGTCCAGAGCCCTCCATCTTTAAGATTCCAACGGAATCTTTCCACACATCATTTGGCGCTGCGAGCAGGGACTTGAAGATCTTGGCTGGACACAGACGCGGGGAGAATGTTTTGGAACTGGGGGTACGACACTAGCGCAGATACAGAGGAGAGAATCCCTGGGTGGACACATGTGAGTGAAGAATTTGGGAGCTTGGCTAGTATGCTGGCAAACCACGGTAAGCCAGTGGACTGGGCTGAGCAGTCAGATCCACGTGGTGAGAAACTGGGACACCACG
This sequence comes from Pristis pectinata, assembly GCF_009764475.1. Taxonomy (NCBI): domain Eukaryota; kingdom Metazoa; phylum Chordata; class Chondrichthyes; order Rhinopristiformes; family Pristidae; genus Pristis; species Pristis pectinata. The sequence continues at coordinate 46,981,994 of NC_067411.1, read as the reverse complement.
TGGTGGTCCTCCTCCAGCAGTCAGGGTTCCCCAGTGCCAAAGGGAGTCCGAGGGGTGTTCTCTGGCTCATGGCGTCCCTCCTGAGGTGCCAGGTTGAGATTACCAGCCAGTTGCAGGATACCTGCTTACAGAGGGAAAAAGAAATAGAGACCCTCCGGTAACGATGTTGTACACTGCAGGAGGCAGTTCAAACTGCCCAGACCTGGGCCAATGACCTCGAGGTCTGGGGTACCGAGGTCGCCTGCAGGCTGATCCAGGCACAGCAGGCACAAGCCGCCCGCAGGTCTGGCTGGCAGACAGACCCACTTAAAATTCGAACCCTGGTCCAGCGCGGCGACAGGCTGGACTCATGGCTGAGGGATGGGGATATATGGATGGATACAGACGATGAGGGGACGCCCGACAAGCAGGGATTCCCTCACGCCCGCCCTTCCCCCTACCCACCCAAACCCCTGCATGCTCAACCCGTCACCATGCAGTCCCAGGTCCACCACAGGGGAGGGGAGTCAGGATGAGGCCCCTGTAGGAGGAAGTGCCCATGGTCCCTCCGAGACTACGGAGACCCGGATTTCTCCATCAAGGAGCTAAGCCAGCTGGCGGACCGGTACCGCCACCGGCCAGGCAAGCACCTGGCTACATGGCTGCTCCGACCGTGGGATGAGGGGGCCCCAACGTGAGCCCTCTCTCACCAGGAAGCAAACGCCCTAGGGAGAATGTCTTAACCAACAGAACATTAACAATGCCCTGCGGGCGCCACATGGAGAGACTGGGAACAACATTACCCTGTGGGATTGGGTAGTGACAGCAGTGAGGTCCAGTACCCTACCCTCCTCAAATGGGACTAATACGGGCGACCGCAGTGGAGCACGGACAGTGAGGCCACCGGGGTTGTCAGGGAATGGGTGCTGGTGACTGGCACCTATGAGAGGCCCGGCGATCGTGGGTTGTTAGAAAACACCAGGGTGACCAGCGCGCTAACGGAATACCCGGTCACCACCACATGCCCCGATTTGAGGCCAGTGGTCCCTGCCCCTCATGGGACTGGCTAATGGGAAGGCCATGCAGGACATCATACCTTCCTGGAAGGGCTAGAGTTCTTGCAGTGGGGGAAACCCACCCAGGTCTGCAGAGCGGAGATGAGGGCTGGGGACATGACCCTCTGTCCCACACGCAAGCAGCTATACCTAGACCTGTTGCATGCAGGGGTGGACCACGCCAGCATAGACAGGGTTCCAACCTCCACTCTCCACGCGTGCTGGAAAGAGCTCTGTGGGGGAAGTCCAGCACAGAAAGATCCACATCCACCCCGGGTCCAAGCCCGACACGGGATGCCCCAACCGCCAGAACCACGTGGGCTGCCCCTACAGATACTGATATTGCCTCCGCCCCTCCCCCACCTGAAACAGTCTCCTCTGCACTCACGGCTCAGCTCCAGGACCTGCTGAGACAAGAAATAGCCCATCTCCGCCAGCAGGAACCTTCACCCACGGGGTGGCAGACCCCCACCCCCCTCCCACAGGATGGCGGCCAGGGGTCCCGGCGCACTTGTTCCACTGCCCTCTCCTGCCTGGGAGACCTGAGGCCACATATACCTGTAGCAATACACTGGGGAAAAGGGAACGTGCAGAGGTTGATGGCACTTATCGACACGTGCCCAACACACCATCGTCCCCATTGCATAGAAGGGGCCACAGATGCAGATGGAGGGGTTGGGGGTTTCCCTTTTGCCTGCGAGGGAAGTCAAGGTCTGCATGGCTGTCGGGAACCAACCTCCTCGAACTGCAGCTGTCTTAACTGCAGATTTGCCTGAATGCATAATGGAGATGAATGTCTTAAAGGGACAGTTCCTACACATCAACCGAGGCAAGTTCACTTTTGGAGTCGCCTGTGCTATGGTGGTGGTTGGGGCGGTCAAATGGGAACAGGTTGTTGTCCGCCCTCCATCCAAAGTCGTCTGCAGTCGGCAGTATAGGGTGCCCGGGGGACATCAAGATATTACAGAGGCCGTTCAAGCCGTGCTGTCGGAGTCATTATCCGCAGTCATTAGTCCAACAGCCTCCGCTTTTAATAGCCCCGTCTCGCCCGTCCGCTAAAAGAACAGGATGTGACGCATGACTGGTGACATACTGACACTTGAACAAGTCTGCCCCCCCCTCGCTTCAAACTCCCCCTAGGGGTGGCAGCACCCATTACTTGACCCCCTCAGAAGGGGAGAAGTTCGTTGCGCGCAGTCCACGGGACACTCGTTGGGTCACGATTCCAGGTCAAAACTAACCTGTCCTGTCTCCATACCCAGCACCTGAGACGCCACCAGGAATGAGTTTGTCTTCCCCCCTCCCCCCACCGCCCACTACAGGATGATGGCACTGCTCCACTCCCCCCCCCCCCCGACCGCGATGATTGGCAAGACGTCTGCTCAGACTCCCTCGAAATCACTACGAATTCGCCAGCACCTCTAATATATCGAACCGTTGGATCTACCTGCAGACCCCAGCACATGCTGCTGAAGCTCTGCCATTGATGACGATTCCCTTGGATACCTTGTTGAAATGAACTGTTTACATGGACTCTTTCTTTCTCCCTGTTGTGCAGGTTCGGTATATCGGTTTTTGTGGGGGCCAGATGGCAGTTCCCCACCACTTACCCCACCAATGCAGCACATACCTTCCAAGGTTCAGAATGGGGTGGGTGTTTCAGGAACTGGTATTTGCCTTCATAAAATTTGACCTCCACACAAGTCCCAGCCCTCAGAGCATCCCACAGCCGCTGAGTACGCCAGGGGAATGCTGGTTTAGACTCCAGAATGAGCACAGTTCCACCTTTTCAGTTGGGCCATCATGAGTGTGAGCGAGACTGGTATCCGGTGCCCCCATGACCACTGCCGATGGTGCCGCTAAGCTGTGGCTCCCTGAACTCTGAACGGGACCCATTGGATTTGTGGCTACAGTACCCACCCGTGGCTCCCCACGGGCTGGTACAGTTGCTGTTTTCCAGTGTTTGTGGTGCCCCAAACCCACACTTGATGAACAGGGGGAGCACCCGGGATAAAGTGGGTATAGGGACAGCAGGACCATCACGGAGGCACAGAGGTTCTAGATGATAGCCTGAGCCACCCATCCCCCCCCTCCCCCATATTGCACAACCAGGACTGTCCCATGAGAAACAATGATGGCAGCAGAGCTGGCTGCCATCAGGCTGGTAGCCCGGTAGAATCGGACGGCCCTGGGTGATCCACTCACTGCGGATGGTGGTACATGTGCGGTGATTACTAAGGAGTACTGCACTCTTACCTCTGATAAACCCAGCAACCTGGCTGCTCACCTCAGGGACTCGGTGGCCAAAACTCAGAACCAAGGGACCAGCTCCTCCAGCACGACACCTTATGGGGATACAGGTGGCCGTTTGGGTCACTGGGGAATGTTGGGCAACTGTCACCCACTGGCCACTGCCCTCATTTTAGTTGTTATAGTTTATTTTTTCTCCTTTTTTCCCTTAGTCGTAGCTCTCCCCTTGATTGGCGAGTAATCTAACTTCTGAGGGGGAATGTAGTAGGAGAGCACATGGCTGTCATGTGCCAGTAACAACACTGACCCCTCTGGTCAGAGGACAGCATTGCTCCTTGGAGCGGAAGTGACACCACTGCCAATCAAGGTGTGGCTCCACCCCACCCATCAGGTGTGGACATAAGGATTGGACCTGGAGAGCACCTTTGTTCCTGAATTTGCCTGATCATTGGCCTGTCTAAATCACCTGGCCAGGCTCCACCCAGCACTATAAGAGTATTGCACTCCCCTGGCCCTTCTTCTTCTGATTGCCCCAGGAGTAGTGAAACAATACTGCAGAGACCACTGGTAAGAGTGTGCACCACCATGTGGTTTGGAAGCATCTTATTCAGATTCCAGGGAGTGTTAAAGCCAATGCTTGTCTAGGTCAAGGTATTCAGGCATTGAGGTATTTATCCCTTGATAAGCTGTACCTTATTTATTGTGTGTTTGTGCATCTCATCCTCTTTGCGATTTCCCCCTCAAGTTTGCAATCTCCTGCGTGTGTGTGCGAATGTGCATCTGTTCCCATTCATTCTGTCCCCGCATTTGCCTTTGATTAAACTATTCTTAAAATCCAAAGCCTGTGTCCAGAGTCCTCCATCTTTAAGGTTCCAAAAGAACCTTTTCACACAACAGCATGTTCTGATTTGAAGGGTGGGACAGGACTGAATGTTATCAGCCTGCTGCCTTACTGATTTTTCTTGACCAAAATCAATGGGAAGAGCTAGTTTGTTACAACACCAGTCAAATGGGAGTCTAAACACAATGGGCTGAGGTTATTTCTTCATCTTCAGGAGAATTTGTTTAATATATCAGCTTATTATATTGTGCTGCATATAGGTCTGGACTGAAGACTCACAGGTCTAAAAGAATTAGCCACTTTTCTTTCAAGATTTGCTAAGCCAAGAGCAGAGTTATTTTTTTCTTTACTCTGGTATTTATTTATCAGAGGCATGATAAATGAATTGGAGACGGCTTTGAGAAGTGACCGAGGGATCCCCAGAGATCAGGAGAGGTCCAAGGTTTATACCAAAATTGCTAAGTCATTGCCCACACTGGGCCATGAGGCCTCTGAGCCAATGGGATTGTCCTGAAGTTTCCAAGAATTAAACAGCAAAGACATTGCAAACACTTGGTAGAAAAAGTAAAGGGAAGGTATCTTCTCACTCATTCATAGGATGTGGATGCTGCTGGCAAGACCAGCATTTATTGTTCAATCTTAATTGCTCACTGAACTGAATGACTTTCTGGGCTATCACAGAAGATACAGTTAAGAATCAATCTAGAGTCACACATAGGCCGGGTAGGAAGCACAGATTTCTTTTCCTGAAGGGCATTAGTAAACCTGATGAGCATTTAAAACAATCCAGTAGTTTACTGCTTACAAATACTGATACTACTACTTTTTTAAATCCTGGTTCATTTAATTGAATGTAAATTCCCCAGCTCCAATGGTGCAATTTGACTCATACCTTCAGATCAATTGCCCGGGCCCCTGGACACCAGCCCAGTAACTTAACCACCATGCTCTTGTACCCAGTAAGCTAAACTAAATTGAATTGACATTTTCTTTGGGTACTTTAATTTATAAGTTGTAATTCAAATTAACTGAATCTCAAAGCAGGCAGCTTGATTGGCAGGTGAAAATCATATAATAAAGAGACTGTTCTCTTTCTAAGTGGCTAGAGGAAGGCCACAGAAATTCCTTTCACAGTACCTCTTCCAGGGGCAAGGATGAGATTGATTGGAGGTGAAAAGTCATTTGATAGGAAAGAGTATGTCTGATCAGATTTATCTATCCTGTTCCTTCCCCCTTCACTTACTCCATGAAAAGACAAGTCCACGTTGGAACAAAGTGGTAAACAGATATGAAAGCTTGGAATGGGAATATGTACCAGTCCCCCTAAATAAAAGCATATCAGGTTATACCACGCACTAGAGAAGGAGTGTTATTGGTACCATTGACATCTTGGAAGTTCAAACTTTTCAAGATGAAGATTTATTTAGCTGGTCATCAGTTGATATTTTATTCAATGAAGAGCAGGAAGATATATCAGCTAATGGTAATCAAGCATCCATCGCCTCATGCATCTCTCCTGCACTAACCTCAAGATCGCACTTAGTCCTTGTAGCTGCAAGGCTCCAGCTATCCTCAAGGCCTCATTGTTGTAGGTGTTCCACAAAATGGAGCCATGATGTTTTCACAACTCCCTGCAGTCAAAGGTCTTTATAACTCTGTTAGTTATTTAATTTAATTAATTTAATAATAAAAATATATTAAAAATAATAAAAAGTGAATGATTTTTTTAAAGTTAAAATATATCAAACTACTGCAAATTAATTTAAAACATAAATATAAAATGAAATAAAGAAAAACAAGAAAATAACTGAAACTTGTTAATGAAGGTCAATGACACCAGCCACACCTCTGAAATGAATGGTGCTGCCTTGGATCCACCAGCCATGCCTGGCATGAAGCTGAGGGACTTGATGGGGCGTATTCAGCTCCTCTGCTCAGATTGATCCAAACCATCCCAGCCACAGTGCAGAATTCAGTGGCAGAGAAAGACGTCAGGCACCTGAACTCCAGACTGTTCAGTATTTCCAGTCTACAGTGTACAGGGATGAAGGTTCTGAACACATTGGCTTGAGGGAAGGACATTGCTGTTTTGCAAATCACAAGTCAAAGGCGAGATCTAATCCATGATTCACCAATGCCATAATTTATTTCTATATATTATGTTCACAGATTTGGAATTATTGCAGATGGAAAACCTGTGGAAAACTAGCACAACACAAAACACAAACTGCAATTCCTCCACTACTGACCACCTGGAATGTTTCTACATTTAATCCTATAAGCATAATTTTAACAAATCCTTCTGCCAACCTGATCTGACTCTGTCAATGCCTCAAATTTAAAATTTCCTTCCTTGTATACAAGCCCCTCCATGACATCTTTCCCTCTCCATCCCTGATCTTTGTTCAGTCCTACAGACTTCAAAGATCACTGCCCTCTTCTAAATCTAGCCTCTTTCAATCATTTCTTTATTGACAAGTATACCATCAGATGTTCAATCACTAAGCTTTGGAATCGCTTCCCTAAGACTTACTAATCTCTTCAAAGACATCTCCTAAAACCTACTTCTTTGGCCAAGCGACTGAATATTTGAACTAATATCTCATTATTCTGCTTAAGAGTAAAATTTTGACTGAAAATTGCCTTTTGTGGCACATTATTGCCACATTATAATATATATAATAAAATACAGAAATAAATAAATGCAGGTTGCTGCATCTTATGTTGCTATGGCAGCAATGATGGACAATTTTGACTATGCCTTCCCATATTTGGGCAAGTATAGTCAACATCCTTCAGCACCTCAGGCAATGAAACCTCAGAGGTGACAGTGATTGGCAGGTTGCAGGAGATTAGCTTCAGTTTGATTTGTTATCCCCAGCGGTTCTCTCTGCAACACAGTAGAATGGCAACTGGATATAGAGTCTGGCTATTCGGCCAAAGCCAGAAGAGACCTGATGATATGTGTTGGGTTCAGTTCAGGTCAGGTGTATATGCTAATTAAGCATTTGGGTTCAAGCTGGATCAGGTGCCATGCTAGCTCTGCTCAGTACTTAATCCAAATCGGGATGATTTGCTTAGCATTACAACACAAGTCCTATGTTACCAATCAATATTTGATATTTCAACCTCAAACAGGACAATGGTACATTTGACATTGTTTTGTTTATAATGGTGCTTTAGTCATGTTTGTAAGACCAATTGTAAGTCCTCTGTGTCAGGTTAGGGTGTGGTGGGTTAGGCTCTGAGGTCAAGTTTTAATTTGATACCTCTAACAGTTCTCTAACTGGAAGATCTGCCTCTTTTATCAGGAGTATATCAAGCGAGGCAAGATTGTGCCCAATGTTAAAAGTGAAACTCATGCTTCTCCACTGCTTGAAGAATGTCTAGTGTGTTTAGGATCCATTATGGGACTTTGGATAGCTACCAACGCATTCTTTTTATACAGGGTCTTATGTTAAAAGAAAAGAAAGATTCACACTTATTCAATATTTTGACCATTCAAAATGCTACAGTCAATGAAATATTTTTGAAGTGTAGTCACAGATGCAATGCAGACAATAGAGCAGCCAATTTACACACAGCGAACTCCCACCAACAGCAATGAAATAATGCTTTTATAATTTTAGTGTCTAACCATACACTGGAAGTTTCTATTAACCTGATGCAGGTTTGAAAACCTCATCATAGACTGGCTCAAGAACTACTGATAGGAAAAGAAGTTTCAGATAATAACACTTAAACTTTGATGCCAAAGACATTAAATTAACTATCATATTGAATTACAGAATGACACAAAGCCTTTTGTTCCTGTGCTGGCTTACTGAGGAATCACATAATTTGCCCCACTCACCTGGACTTTTCCGATAGTCCTAACATTTGTCTTCCTATTGAATATTTATCTAAATCTCTTTTTAAAGTTATTATGGATCTCCTTCCCATCCTTCAAGTAGTGCACTCTAGACAATTAAAGACACATTGTCCTCACCTTGCCTCTGGATCCTTTCCCAAATACATTAAATCTTAAATCGAATTTAATTTCAATTTTAAATTAAGACGTATGTGATCCTATGGGAGGACTTGTACAGATTGAAAAGTAAATCAGATAGCATATGCATATTATTTAACAGTTCAGCAGAAAAGCATTTACCCAGGTAGACCACCTCTCCATTCTACACCTTGGTGTTTTTCTAGGACCCTGAATACTATTTGTTGATGAGAATCTGTACCGTTCCATCTTGAAATCCATTCAGCATTCTTATTCCATTGTTTGTATCAGGCAATCTATTCTGCATCTTTACCATCTTTTTATTTTAAAGTTCCTTCTACATTTTCCAATTCCCACTGCAGCAACACAAAAATTGCTGGAGGAACTCAGCAGGTCAGGCAGCACCTATGGAGGGAAATGGACAGTCGATGTTTTGGGTCAAGACCCTTGATCAGGACTGGAAAGAAAGAGGGGAGATAACTGGTATGAAAGGTTGGGGACGGAGGGGGTGAAGCAAGAGCCAGCGGGTGATAGGTGAATCTAGGTCAGAGGGGGGAGACAGGCAGGTGGGGGAGAGGGGGTGAGTTGGAATGAGGTAAGAATCTAGGAAGTGATAGGTGCAAATGACAAAGGGCTGAAAAGATGGAATCTGATAGGAGAGGACAGTGAACTATGGAATAAAGGGAAGGAGGTGAGGAGGGGAACCAGAGAGAGGAATGTGTGGGTGATGTGCAGATGGAGAGGATTCGGGAGGGGAAAGAGAAGGACTGATGGGGCTGGTGGGATAAGGAAAAGCAAAATGGAGACAGAGGGGAGTGGTGACCGGAAACTAGAGAAATCAATGTTCATGTTGTCAGGTTGGAGACTACCAAGGCGGAATATGAGGCGCTGTTCCTCTGATCTACATCTAGCCTCAACTTGGCAGTAGAGAAGGCCGTGGACAGACATGTCGGTGTGGGAATGGGAAGTGGAATTAAAATGGCAGCCACCATGAGATCCTGGCTGTCACAGCAGATGGAGCAAAGGTGCTCGACGAAGTGGTCCCCCAATCTGTGTCAGGTCTCACTGATGTAGAGGAGGCTGCACTGGGGGCACCAGATGCAATAAGTGAAACCGATGGATTCACATGTGAAGGACTGCCTCACCTGGAAGGACTGTTTAAGGCCTGACTCGCTGAGTTCCTCCAGCATTTTGTGTGTTGCTCTAGATTTCCAGCATCTGCCGACTTTCTTGATTTTCCAACTCCTACTGCCTGCAAAACTTGCTTAAATTTCAAACACAACAGCAAAAATAAGCGACACAATTTTCTAAGCGATTCATAATTTTCAATTTTCCAATCATAATCACTTTCTACCTTCTCTATTCATGAACACAAAGGCTCAAGGTTGTCAATCTATCCAAACACATCATTTTCTATTTTAAAATTGCACCCAGTTCCCCTAATATGGTGTTAACAGGTTCAACACAGTTTTACAATGATCTAGAATATGTAGGTTATGCCTTGTTGCGTAAGCCATCATTTTGTTTCACTTTTAACAGACAGGGAAAAAGATACCAATGGAGATTTTGCTGACCTCCCTTCTATAATATGAAACCTATATCCTGCTTCTGTCTCAGAAGTGTAATTTCACCTAACACATAAGACACATCAACTTTCTTTCAGTCAAATCTTATAACTGTACTTTTCCCTGTGTAAATTGCCACTGAAATTCCTCTATCCTCTCGACGGGCTCATTGAGATCACTCTGAATCTGTGAAAAAGGACATTCATCGTTTGTACTTTTGTCAATTTATAATCAACTACAAATGATGTTACTATTTGTGCCTTGAAATCACAATCAAATATTAAAATTAAAAAGACATTAAGTTCTTCACTTTTATCCATGAGACAATCCAGAATCAGCCAGAGCACGACAGATTACTGAACACCAGTTAGCCATTTGCCAATCAATTTTTTTAAATTCATATTTTGGGATTTGGATATCACTGGGAAGGCCAGCATTTATTGCCCATCCCTAATTACCTTTGAGAAGATGATGGTGAGCAGCCTCCTTGAATTGCTGGAGTCCTTCTTGTGAAGGTCCTCCCACAGTGCTATTGGATAAGGAGTTCTGAACACATTCCCTTCCATTTGGAGCTAATATGATGGCTTGTTATATAAGATAAAGTTAAATGTCTTCATAATAACAAGGTAAATATAATTCACATTCTCTTCTCTTTCCACCACATCTGTGCTGTGCTTGAAGAAATCCATTAAGTTAGACAAGCATGACCAGCCATATCTAAAGCCAAATCTGTCTGTCTCAAACAAGCTCATGATCTTCAAGATACTTCTTTCCAAGGCAAATTGGATACATTCCTTTAGAAGAGTTTTGGAATACTTTCCTTCATTAGCCAAGGCATGAGCTGTAAGTTTAGAATTTATAGTAGAAATGAATATAACACTACTTAGGCTACAGCCAGAGCAGTTCTGGTCACCACATTACAGGAAGGATTACAGAGGTTCAGAGGAGATGTTGCTGGGATTGGAGGGTTATAATCAATGTGAATGATTGGCTTGGCTGGTTATGTGCTGTTTGGAACAAAGGAGAATTAAGGTGCTTAAAAAAAGCTTTGATAAAGAGGATAGTGAAGGAATACCCTCAGCAGGGCAGTCAATAACCAGGCACATATTGAGGGTAACTTGGTAGATGGCTTAAAAGAAGATGAGATTAAATGTTTACATCCAAAGGATAGTGAAGGTCTGGAACTCAATGCTTAGAAGGGTGGTGGAGAAATAGATTCAAAATCAAAGGATTTAAGAAATAAATAGATTTGCATTTGAAGAACTATAAGATACAAGCTTTTCAATGAGGAACTGGAGGGATGGATTAGGCTGAATAGCTCTCCTTTGTCCACCCAGTTCCCTATAAACCTAAATTATATTCCATAATATTCCAAAATAAATTCCCATCTACAACCTGAAGGTTCAAATGTTGCTACTTGTCCGAAGATAAGAGTGATATTTTGTATTTTCAGATCCTCTGAGACTACGCTTGATTCCCAAAATTTATCCACAAAAAAATTCAGGCTCATTTGAGATCATTCCTAGGATTAAGGTTGTCAGAACAGGAGCATTGTCTGCTTGAACCACGTCCACAATATTTTTCTCTTTATGACTCTCAAAATGCTTTAATCCACATTCATTTTTAAACTTAACATTCATGTTTGGTATTCCTCTCAATACTTCTTTTGGGTGCCCAGTCAATAAGTAACAGAAAAATCACTGAGTGATGGAGTACAAGAGGAAGTCTTTCAGTCCATTGTGTCAATACAGGCTCTTCTGTGGAAATAAATGGCCAGTCTCATTTCCTGTTCTTTCCCCGTAGCCCTGCAAATGCTTTCGCTTCACAAATTCATCCAGTTCTTTTTGACAAGTTCCCAATGAATCTGCTTCCATCACCGATTCAGGGAATGCATTTCAGATCTGAATAACTTGCTGTGATCTAAAATATGTCTTTCTGTCCCCACTTCTGATCTGACCCCTGAAAATGGAAGCAGTTCCTCATTTAATCTTTCAACCAATTATCCAACTAGAGAACTGAAAATGGGGTAGCCCTTTGAGAGCATAGCAAGCATAGTGGAGGGGTGGGGGTACTTAAGAAAATTAAGAGGGCAAATAGAAATATCATGGGCACATAAGATGAAGGAAAATCCCAAAGAATTTTATGTTTATTAAGATTAAGATGATAATAATGGAAAGAGTGGGACTCATTAGGGGCCAAAATGGCAATCTATGCATGGAACCAGGGGACATATGTGAGATAGAGAAACAAAGGACTGCAGATGCTGGAATTTAGACGAAAAACACTATGATGCTGGAGGAACTCAGCAAGCCAGGCAGCATCCATGGAGAAAAGCAGGCGGTCAATGTTTTGGGTCAGGACCCTTCTTCAGGACTGAAGATGGGAAAAGGGGAAGCCCAATATATCGGAGGGAAAAGCAGAGCAGTGATAGGTGGACAAAAGAGGGGAGGTGGGGTGGGCACAAGGTGGTGATAGGTACTTGCAGGTAAGAGATAGTGATAGGAGGAGGGGAGAGCAGATCCACCAGGGGATGGGTCAAAAGTAAGGAGGAAAAAAGAGGGGCAGATAAAAGAGAGAGGGGCTCGGAAAGGGAAGAAAAGAAGAGGCATGGTGGGTGTGGATGGTGTGGGGGTTACTTAAAGTGGGAGAATTTAATGTTCATGCCATATATGAGATCTTAAATGAATACTTCACTAGAAAAAGGCCATTGTATTTGGAGAATTTGGGGAAAGAAGAAGTATTAAATGTCTTAGCAGGTTTTTAGGTGAATAAATTCCAAGGACCTAATGAGATGTATCCTGGGGTTGTATGGGAGGCAAGGGAGGCAATTGCTGTGGCCCTGACAGAATATTTTAAATCTTTATTAGTCACAGATGAGATCCAGATGACTGGAGGACAACAATCGTGGTACCTTTATTCAAGAAGAGCAATAGAGGTGAGCAGGCCTGTGAGTCTAATGTCAGTGGCAAGGAAAATATTGGAGAAAATTCTGAGGGATGGAATTTATCTACACTTTGAAAAGCAGGAATTATTTAAAGATAGTCAGCATGGTTTTGTTGCAGAGAGATCTTGTCTGATTAATTATAATTAATTTTTCCAAATATGTACAAGAGGGCAGTGCAATTGATATTCAGGTCAAAGCTTTCTGGTCCAGAATTCTGTGGTCTGACAACTCTGGTGGTCTGGCATATTTTGAATCTGTACTACAGATCTGTACTAATTAATTAATTCTAAGATCTAAAATTACATAAGATTTGTACTAATCTGCATATAATTAACCACCCAGTGCAACTTCTGCGATCTCAGCCAACAGTGACCTCAGCCAACTAATGGATACTTAGGGTTACCAACAATTTTCAGACACCTTACGTAATCCAGGGAGTGTCTGTACCGAGGAAGAACAGTTATTTTGCTCAGAGAAAGATGATCAGGGGTTATTTCTGTGGTTCAGACTTTCTGTGGTCTGGCACCAGTCAGATCCCAAGAGTGTTTTAACCTGTCGTCTACGTGGATTTCAGAAAGGCCTTTGAGAAAGTCCCACATGGGATACTGGTCCAAAATGTTGGAACCCATGGGATCCAGGGCAACCTGGTAAAGTGGATCCAAAATTGGCTTGGCAATTGGAGGCAGAGGGTGAAGGTTGTGGGATGTTTTTGTGATTGGAGGCCTGTAACAAGTGATGTACGACAGGAATCGATGCTGGGATCATTACTGTTTGTTATATACATCAACAATTTAGATATGAATGTTAGAAGTATGATTAGTAAGTCTGCAGATGACACAAACATTGGTAGTGTTGTTTATAGTGAGCAAGTTAGTCATAGGATGATACTGATCAGTTGGAAAAATGGGCAGAACAATGGCAGATGGAATTTAATCCTGTTAAGTGCAAGGTGATATAGCTTTGGAGGACTAATAGGGGTAGGATGTACGCAATGAATGATAAGGCCCTAGAATGTATTTCAGAGGAACTTCAGTGTACAAGTCCAAGGATCCTTGCAGATAGCAGCACTGGTAGAAAAGTTGGTGAGGAAAGCATATGGATACTTGCCCTCATTAGCCAGGACATAGATGTAAGAGCAGGGATGTCATTGGTTAGGCCTCAGCTGGAATACTGTGTACAGTTCTGATTGCCACACAATGGGAAGGACGTGATTGCATGGGAGATGATGTAGGGGTGATTCACCAGGATGTTGTTTAGGATGGACAGACTGGATAGGCTGGGTATATTTTCCATGGAACAGAGGAGGCTGAGGGGGGACCAGGTAGAGGTATTCAAAATTATGAGGGACAAGACAAGACAAGATATTGTGGCGACCCACCTTTGACGCAAGCGAACCAGCTCTAAAGTTGGCGCGCGTGTCGGCAGACAGGCCAGCCACAAACTGACGCTGGTCCTTCTTCAACAGCGAGGGGAGAAAGCCCACGCGCGGGACAAGGTTCGGTTGACGCACCTCTGACATCATCGCTGCACGTCGAGTGTGGGAACTTAACAGCTAAAAAGCCAGCGTGGCAAGATTCGAATAAACCAGTCTCGAGTTCAACCCACCAACTACGTGTCGTTACTCCTAGCTCAGTGCGTAACCCATCGCTACAATATCTTTATAAGTCACATGTACCTTGAAACACACAATGAAATGCATCTTTTGCATAGAGTGTTCTGGGGGCAGCCCACAAGTATCGTGATTCTTCCGACGCCAACATAGCATGCCCACGACTTCCTAACCCATATGTCTTTGGAATGTGGAAGGAAACCGGAGCACCTGGAGGAAAACCATGCAGACATAGGAGAATGTACAAGCTCCTTACAGACAGCAGCAGGAATTGAACCCGGGTCGCTGGCACTGTAATAGCATTACGCTAACCGCTACACTAGATATTATGGAAATTTCCCACATAGTAGAGGTATCTAAAACTAGAGGGCACAGGATGACAGGTAAGAAGTTTCAAGGGGATCTGAGGAAGAACCTTTTCACCCAGAGGGTGGATGGAATCTGGCATACACTGCCTGAGTGGGTGGTGGAGGCCGGTCTCTCAGCATTTAAACGTATCTTGTTGAGTGCTTGAATCACTGGTGCAGAGAAGGTTATGGACCAAGTGCTGGTAAACAGGATTTACCTGAGATAGTTCACCCTCCCATCAACACAGAGAGAGGAATTATGTCTATAGAGAAAGAATACAATATTCCAAGAAAATGACAGGGCTATAATCATGGGTTGAGCAAAGCCAAGAATTTGCTTTTGGTTGTAATGAGGGTTTCTAAGGAAAAATCAGCTGGAAATAGAAAGCAAAGCAGTAAAATGTTCTTCAAATAAGTCAAAATTGGACTGGTTGTTTAAAGAGACAATGGCTTGGTAAGAATGACAAAGGGCAAGCAGTATCCATGGATAGGGTACACATAACCTGGAGTGTTAGCTGTGGTTCATTTGTTAGCACACTAGGCTTTGAGGTTCAAAAATTGTTTTTTTTTGTTTTGACTTTTGTTTCCACCTGAAAGTCACTTCTTTCACTTTGTCATCATGTTTCTTTTTGTTTACTAAAGTGCAATATATCCATAGTAGCAAATCCAAGTATTCGGGAAGGATCACAGCAGTCAGCCACTGAAAAACAGCACCTTCAGTAGGAGGGAAGAACTAACTCCTAACATGGTGACTATCTCCATTCTTAGCCTGCTGTTCCCCAAATCACCTTTGAAAATGCATAATTTATCCACTTTATGAGCTCTCCCAAAGTATGTGTTATCATTAAAGACTAACATCTCATCAGATTAGGATTGGTTGACCACAGCAACTTGCCAAGATGTCTTTAACAGCACACCTCAGAGTCATGACCTCTACTGTCTGGAAGGATAAGGGCAACAGAAGCATGGAAGCATGGCAACATTTTCACCATCAGGTTCCCTTCCAGATTTCGCACCAGTTCTGCCTTTGATATATAATATTATTCCCCTGTTGTCACTGGACCCAGTTTGATTAAGGATGGCCAAAAACCGTTGACCTTGCAAATGATATCACATGTTTTTAAATCACTACCTGGTTATCACACCACAAAATTCCCTAGGTTTATAATGAGTGCAGAAATTAGAATTATAAACATCACTGTGTTGTAATAAATGAGAATAACAAAAAAGCCTGTAAACATCATGGTCTCAAATCACACCTCTCATTATTCTAGACTACAAAAAAATTGGTTATCAACATGTCAAAATAGAATGAATAAAAATTGCCAGTTAGTAATTCGAGTTTCATGGCTTTCTGGCGAGCTTCAGCTCCAATGACAGGAGTGATCCATCCTCTTATGCCGCATCTCTGCAGTAATGAAATTTCAGATGACCCTCTGCCTAAATCATTGTTATTATATGCATCACTGGCATATGTGAGGGGACCACATTAAGTCTACTATCAACCATACTGATTACAACTTCTTCGTACCAGTAAGATTTGTTTACAATGCAAAGCAACATCAGAAAACATAATAAGCAGCATGATGCTACTTCTGCTTCATATTTTTTTAATGGGGATTAACAAGATACAATGGCCGTTATGCCTCCGACCATTACACAGCAGTTGCTGCAGTGAAAATCAGTGCATACTGGATAAAACTAAAATGATTTTAACAGCATTAGTCAATACAAGATACAAAACTGGTGTAAAGACAGAATTCAAACTCAAGTGGGAAAGCACCTTCCTTTTCCAGGCCCTTAACTAGATTGGAATGGAACCCAATATTGTATATTCTGAGGTGGACAACGGCACCCTAGACTGGTGGGAGGTCAGCATTCCTGCAAAGCCATGTGCTCACCTTGCCTGCTGCTCTCTGGCAAGATAGACCGAAGTACGGTCTTGGAATACTGAGCACCTGGATTTCCCCTCATCCAAGAATGATCAACAAACTGTGACGTGTTGTGGATATCTCCAGCTTCAGGCTGGAAGGGATGCATAAAGTTTAGAGGCAGGATGACCCCATCAGATCCTGAAAACTAATTGTTGTTTTGAATTAGTGCAGTGCCCTGAACATGGGTATCTTTCAGTTAGAATCAACACATAAAGTGCTGGAGGAACTCAGTGGGACAGACAGCATCTATTGGAGGGAAATGGACAGTTGACATTTCGGGTCAAGGTCTTTCATCTGGACACATATCAGGTTCATGGACAGAGACCAGATGAAGGGTCTCAACCTGAAATGTCGACTGTCCACTTCCCTCCATGGATGCTGTCTGACCCACTGAGTTCCTCCAGTTCTTTATGTGTTGCGCCAGAATCCAGCATCTGCAGTCTCTTGTGTCTCTTTTTCTCTCTTTCCCAGTTTTGATTAAGTGCTCTAGATCAAAAACCTTATTGGTTTCTCTTTCCACAGATGCTGCTTGACCTTCTGAGTGGTTCCAGCATTTTCTGTTTTTATTTCAGATTTCCAACATCTGCAGGATTTATTTTATATTCTATGAGGAACCCCTTGCTGAAGCATAGATGCCTCCCACAGCATTCCCCACTGAGGTTCAAGGGAGAGCATTGCTCACTGAGGACTTGGGATGGATATGTACTCCAGCTGAAAGTCACTCCTGCTCCCTCTGCTTGCAGTTTGTCCTGCTCATCCTCACTGTCACACTGGACACTTGCTTACTAATACATCATGCCCTGGAGGCAGTGGATGATAGTAGATGTTGTAAAGTCAATGCAAACATTTTCCACACCTAGCATAATACCTTTACCCAACAATGCTAGAAGTTGCTCAGTTTTTCTTACAAGAAACAGGACAAAAGCAGTATGGCTAATTACCACCCAGTCAGTTTACTTGCAATCATCAGCAAAGTGATGACTTTGCAATAGCACTACCATGTGGCACTTACTCACCAATGCCCTGTTTGGTTATGTCAGGACAGCTGGGCTCCAGATCTCATCATAGCCTTGCTCCAAACATAGACCAAACAGGTGGATTCCTGGGTTGAGTTCAAAGTGACCGCCCTTGACATCAAAGTTGCATTCGATGAAGTGTTGCATTCAAGAAGTGCAGTTAGAATGCAAGTCAATAGGCATTAAGGGGAGACAGTCCAGAAGTTGGAGACATGAATTGCACAAAGGAAGATGGTGTAGCTGTTAGAGGTCAATCATCCCAGCCCCAGGACATCAATCCAAAGTAGTTCAGGAGACCCAATGATCTTTGGCCTCTACATCAATGACCTTCCTTCCATCTTCAGTGCATAAATAGGAATGTTTGCTGATGATTACATAATGCTCAATTCCATTCACAATTCCTCAGAAAATGAAGAAACCCATGACTATCTGCAGCAAGATCTAAACAATATTCAAACATGGGCTAATAAGTGCCAAGTAACATTTGTGCCAGAGAAGTCCCAGGCAATGACTGTCTAAAACAAGAGAAAGTAATAACTCCCTTACCTTGACATTCAATGGCGTACCATCACTGAATCCATAACCATCAACCTCTTGGGGGTTAGCATTGACCAAAAATTCAACTGGGCCAGCAAAATAAATATCATGGCAACTAGACCAGGTTAGATACAAAAATGCCAAGGCAACAAGAGCAGGTTAGAAGCGAGGTAACCTATGGGAGTGGCTCAATATTCCATAATCTACAAGGAAAAAGTCAGGAGCATGAAGGAATACTCTTTACTTGCCTAGGCGAGTGCAGGTCCAACTATTCTCAACACGGTGCAGGGCAAAGCATGCCACTCACTTGGTATCCCATCTGCCACCTAAAGGTGGTTGCAATGCATATTATCTGCAAACTGCACAGCAATTACTTGTCTAGACTGCTCTGACAGCACCTTACAAATCCGTGAATTTATCACTAAGGAGGACACAAGCTAGCAGATGCACGGGAATACCACCTCCTGCAGGTTCTCCTTCCAGTAGAGCACCATCATTCCTGTGGGTCTAAATCCTGAAACTCCCTGTCCAACAACACTGTGGGAACACCTTCTCTGGAAGAACCACGGTAGTTGAAGATGGCACCTCACCACCATTTAGTCTAGGGAAGTTAGTGATGGGCAATACATGCTGGCTTTTCTAGCAACATCTTGATCTCAAAAAATATTTTTAAGAAGTCCAGAAAACAACAAAATGGTATTCAATTGAAGCAAAAGTCAGCAGAAATTAATGTGCAACTAGTCTGCATAAATTTAAAGGTCTCTGAAAGGGGAAGGTGGAGGAAGGTTCTTCTTGTTGCTGAATTAGTGTTCAACTGTGCATGGTTAACCCATGCCACCAGCCAGAGCAGAGCTCCATTTTGATAGTGCTGCATGCTGTTGATTATCATGTTCTACCTCATTTGCCTATGCCTTCAACCATGTATTTGGGATTCTTGTGCCATTGCCCTTCCCTGCAGGTGGCTGGCATGTATCATACCATTAATGTGTCACCACGTTGTCACATTTGCAACCAATTCACTGATCACGATATGCATGCAAATAGGACTTTGCAGCAAAATGTTCTGTCCTGTTTCTCCTCATCTTTAATGAAATTTTTCACCGATGGTTTAACACAGAAGATAAAGAGAGCAGCCTGTTAAAAACCTTCCAAACAAATGGTTCAAATTATTTCTGTTTTATTGACATTTGCTATTCAGAGCCTTCGATCAAGAGATTGCTGTTCCCAAATCAAATATCTCGATATGATTGCCAATCTCATTGCATTAATGCTGTGATTATCATTGAAATTCAACTGTTCAGCTGGATCAGCAGGTGCTTGTTTTGCTCACTGGTTGGAGTGCTGGCTTTGAATCAGAGGTTGTTGTTTCAGGTCACAATTCAGGAATCTGAGCACAAAACCCAGCAATGATGCTCCCGAGCTATACTGACAGAGAGCTGCATTGACGGAGGTTGCTTTGCAAATGAAAGATTAAATTAAGGTCCCATTGAACTCTTTTAAAGAATAACAATGGGATTCCACTCAGTCTCCTGACTAATATTTATCCCTCAACCAACAATAATAAAATAAATTTTGCAAGATCATTGACTGAAACGTTAATTCTGTCACCACAGATGCTTCCTAACCTACTGAGTATTTCTAGCATTTTCTAATATGTGCAGTATTTTGCTTTTGTGAAAGAAATAATACGTTACCTGCATTAGGAACTACTTAATTGGTTCTGATTGCTTTGGGAAGTGTGCAAGTGTGATCATATTTCAGAAGCAAAGTTCAATGCATACGTATATACATTCACATCCTATGGTTTGAAGAAATTTCTACCACTTCACTCACTTCTAGATTGCTGATGAGTTCTGAAGAGTAAGAACTAAGTACTAAATGATAGTCCTTCATTTCCAGATCGCATGTTAAGCAATTGTTGGTGATGATTAACATTGTAATTTTAGCAATGATGGTATTTAATTTGTAATCTTTAAATAATATTTTAGCAAGATCTTTGAAATATGGGAAGAGTGAATGGAATGGGAAAATTGAATTCTTTCCCTAATTAGACACTGACTCAATTCTCTCTGCTCTGTAGCAGCCAGAGGAAAATATATCTGCTCATTGCGTTGTTTTTTATGACTCCTCTGATCATGTGCATAATAATACTTAGTTTTAATGGCTGGAAAATAGAAACAAGGTTGGTCTGGGTTTGGGCGGATCTCAGAGGAGAGAGGCTGGTGTGGAGGAGAAGGATCAAAGATCAGATTAGGGTGGGAGGTTAATGTCCTGGGTAGGATAGAGTGGTCTGGAAAATGTTGCTGGGAATCATAGTGGGGTAGAATTACTATTCGGGCTGTAGGATTGGTAGGTGTAGTCAGGTCGATAGTTGGCGGAAGCAGAATGGAAATGATAATTGGGCAGGCCAATTAGTGGAGGTGTTGGTCATTAAGGGAGAAGGTAGATGCAAGGACAGTCTATTGGTGTTCTGGGTCAAAACAGCAGATGGTTTGGTAAGGGAGAGGGGTTGAATAAGGGTCGCAAATTTGGGAGGGAAGGTGTGAATCCCTTCACTGTGGTGGAAGATGGGGGTAAATGAAAGCTGAGTACCGTCCTACATTAAAGAGCACCTGGGTGGTTCAGAGTCCCTTTGTGGGCCTGGGGTTTACTCAAGGAAGTCCATTCTAAGTCACACAAAAACAGGCCTTGCAGGTGCTGTGAAATCCTCCTTCTTCAGGAATGGCCCAGGGCAGGGTAGGCCATTGCAATCTGGCAAACAGGCCATTGGATATGACCAGAATCCTTCCTACTTCAATACATCAAATGCACAGAGGAGCTGGAACAAAGGTTGCAGACTCTGCACAGCTCACACACTTCAAGAGTTTCAACCATGCATCATTGCACTGCAATTGAATTGCGTAGAGCACAAAATTGTGGTGCTATGTTGAATAAATGGTATTTTAGGATTAAGACCTGTAATGCTGTCCAGAATCCATGGTCTGCTGGGGAGCAGTAATCTCTGCTCTCCTCTATGATTCTGACATCTGGTTTACAGCAGGTGTCTCAAGGTACTGGAAAAATACCACAAAAGCAGTCTCACAAATTGTCCAAATTCACTGGAAGGATAATTGAACTACTGTCACTATCCTCTCCCAGGTCAACATCCTCAACACTATGACTCTAGATACCCTCAGTCAACTATGTTAACAAGCCACTTCATTTGCATTCTTGACACCAGACTCCCAATACAAAATTTTATTCCACGCTCTGTCATGGGAAGAGATTACCAGGCAGCCAGAGAAAAAGATTCAAGGATGTGTCTAACTCTCTTGAAGAAGTGCAACATATCCACTGACTCCTAGGAATCTTCAGCGCATGACCACAAAGTGGACAAGTAGTATTCGGCATGATATTGGGAACTTCGAGGCAAAGCCTAGGGAGCACACAGAAACCCTGTGTTAGTGGCAAGGTTTCTGTGACAAGGAGTGCGCCACTTCACAAACTAACCACCTGCCTGTCCTATCAGTGGAAGAGTCTGCGGTTCCCATACTGGCCTCATTAACAACCAAAAAGCTACAAACTAGAATGGAAGCAAGTCATCTACAATCCTATGGGATTGTCTAAAACCAACTTCTAGATACAGGCCTTGGAAACATATAGAAACAAGGATAAACAAGTTAGTCCCTTGAGCATGTTCTGCCATTCAATTAGATCATGAGTGATCCAAATTTTCTAATCTATCTGCACATCTCGGCTCCATAATCCAAAATACTCTCACGTAATCGAAGTTCATGAATCCCAGGTGTTCTACTCATATCTTCAAAAATATGAAATGTCAGTGGATATATGTAGAATAAGGAACCTGGAACAATGATGACCAAATTGAAATCAATCATATTTTTTTAAAAAAGGAGACATAGAAACTGCAGATGCTGGAATCTGGAGCAACACACAAAGGAGCTGGAGGAACTCAGCAGGTCAGGCAGCATCTATGGAGGGAAATGACCAGTCAACATTTTGGGTCGAGACCCTTCATCAAGACTGCAGAAATCAGGGTTTTTCAAAAATATTGCTGTATTAAGCACAAGACCTTGAACGAGTTTAACAGACAATGAGAAGATAACAATCTCAGGTGCATGCTTCACATTTTTCATGTGTAAGAAAGTCATAAAGTCATAGACCACAGAAATAAACCCTTCAGCGCACCAAGTCCACAACAACCAACAGGTACCCATTTACACAGTAATCTCATTTTATTTTCCCCAAAAGAGAGTGGAGGAGAAGAGGAAAAGAAAATATTTTGGTATCTTGATGCAGATTCATGACAATTACAACGAAAAGAAGACTTCACTAGATGCAGAGGGTAATGGATGGATGTATTGAACCAGATAGGTTCTGGTGGGAAACTCACATGGCCTGAGAAAGAGAAGGGGAAACAAATAGGCAGAGAGTGAGAGATGCGGGAAGATGAAGAAAATCAGGCAAAGCAGTCAGAACAGACAACTCATGGTTAACCAAAGCAGAAAATCTACTTGTTTCTGGACTTCAACATGCTGCTTTGCTGTTGCTTGTTGTGGCTGTTAAATATTATAGGAATTATTTTCCTGGAGTCATCAGGTTTCCTTCTGGGAAAGACACTGCACAATTCAAACCTAAGCATAATTACTACTCCACAACATAGGGATAAAACCCTTCCTACTTCCATCCAAATTTTACGATGACTGCAATTAAAGAAGCTGACCAGTGGAAGGATGCCATTTTCAAGGCTGCACTTAAGATTGAATCAAATATGACTGAGCAAACAATGTATACTGTAGTAAAATGGGAGATTTAGCTAAAGGGACCTCAATCTTGTTACCACTTTAAAATACCAGCTTCATGCTATAGGTTCTGAAGGACAATTTTCCTTCTAGTCATTGTCTGATTTCCTACCCTACACCAACCAGCACATCCCCTACACCAACCCCCCGTACTCTACCCTTTGTAAGCTTCAGTTGATCCAACAGTCTGCTTCCTATGTTCCATTTTGTACAGTCCCATTACCTTTCACCCAGACCTTATTTATCCATATTGACTCTGAAATGTACTATACATGTGGTTTAATACCCTCATAGCCATGCCCCTCCCCACTATTGTTCCTTCTTCTAGCACTGTACCAGTATGCTGCAATTGTTCAACTCTAGTGCACCACTTTCAAACCACCCAACCATTCAGACATGTGCTATTCTGCCATATCCCCAAGAATTCTATCTCTCCATAATCATCTCTCCCTCGTTTTGTAAGATTAACCCCTCATTAAGAATCACCCCTGCTCAACCAATATTACATTCTTTTAAGCTTGGCATCTATTCCCTTCTTTTGCCTCCTGATTATACTTCTATGAAGTGCATTGGAATGCAATGCTATGTCAAGAACAAGTCCAAATACAGATATGTTGTCCAATATTAGTTGAGTGTAGACCTCCAATCCATTTGGGATAGAATCGGACAATTCTGATTATTGGTGTCAAGTTTGTTTTTCCAGGTTCCATTCATAACTGGAATCACTGGCCAAATAGCAGCAGTGTCCTTTATCACAGTGGACCCACCTGGTTTATGTATTAGATGGCTATAAATTAATCCTGCATGACTTGACCCATCACCTCGTCCCTACTTGACCTCAGAAGGACCTCCAAGGAAAATTGTCAGGTTATTCAATAAACCGACGCTGAGCTTCAGAAGCATCTTGTATGCAAAATGGTAAGCAGCAGACGTCAATGTCACCATGTTTGAGAGCACCCCAGCTAGACATGCTTGCATTTCTGAAACCCAAACATTGTAGCTCTTAAACACTGAATTTTTGCATGTATGCTACATTTTTCAGCTTCACGTCACAATTCCCAGTGCCTACTATCTTGCATTGTAACATTAGTATAATCCATACACACATGTTCAGTGTGGTGGATGAACTTTTACAGGTGACTGATGAAGGTCATGATGAACACTGCCTCAGAAGTAGCAGGTGGGTGGAAAGTTTGGGAGGTATTGTACTCCTTCCATTTTGTCGGGCTCCTAACATGCTTCCTTTTGGAGGACAATTGCAATACTGTGGTGAGGTACACAGAGGAAAGTGTTGAGGCAAGGTTGTAGATGTACTGGTCAGTCCAACAGTCATCTGTACCTGTCGTGATGTAGGTGATGCAGATATCCTTGTGGTCTCTCACTTGGATAATGCCAGTGACCATATAGAGGTAGTTGTCATGAGGTCTTGTGCTAGTCCCTCTGATGTTGGTTATGGCGAGACCATACTCCAGATGTTTTGTCAGGCCTTTGTTGAATTTGGTTTTCCCTAGTTTTTCCTTACTAATCAGGCCTTTCTAGAGGCTTTATATTCACAGCTCAACCATTCCAAGGTACAGAGTGACCACAATACATGATCCTTTCTAATCCTAGCAATGAAGTCACCCTGGAGGATCTGCTTATCTCCCTCTGGGATACGGGCCAATGCCTTCTCAAGTTTGAGTACAAGTTTTCCTTAGGCTCCGTCCATACCTTCCTGGTTGAGGGCATTTTTGCTGTTCCATGTCACAATGAACCAGAGTGTTTATTTATAAGATATTTTTATTAGTCACATGTACATCGAAACACACAGTGAAATGCATCGTTTTGTGCAGAGTGTTTTGGGGGCAGCCTGCAAGTGTCCACAACTTCCTAATCTGTGCATCTTTTGGAAAGTGGGAGGAAACTGGAGCACCCAGAGGAAACCCATGCAGACATGGAGAAATCGTACAAACTCCTTACAGACAGTGGCCGGAATTGAACCCGGGTCGCTGGTACTGTTAAGTGTTACGCTAACTGCTACACTACCGTACCGTGGTATCTTAGATTGGAAAATCCAACACACCTCGAAGTGTAGAAAGCAGCTCTATGTGCCAAAGTCTAGGGGGAAAAAAAACTCATGACCTCGTGAATAGATGCTGCCAAAACCATCTGTGAGCTAAACATCCATGACTCCACCCCACTGAGAACCAAGAACAGATGTCTGTTTATCCTACATGGAAAGTTGTTGAGATGCTGGATTAGCTCTCTCTTAGTGCTGGTGCTTCTCTTCCACTTTGGCCTTCCACAAGAAGGTACCCCCGGCCTTATTCTTTGATATGGCCACCTCCTGTGTATTGTCTCTCACTCAGCAATGTCAAAAGTTGATTAACTCTGCTGGAAAGCCAAGTAATGGGATAATGAAAGTTAGAAACCTCGTTTCTTGGATACATTCTGCAAAATTTTTGGTAAATGTCTCTTCTACATCCTGATCCTCTTCTTTGTTAGTATTCTCATAGTCGGTTCAGAATCTTGTGCCTTCTCGTCTTCTCAATAAGTTGCAAGTATAATGAGGATCAGAACTTGAAGGCTATGCTAAGGGAGTACTGCATTGTTGAACATGCTTACCTTTCAAACCAAGGTCCTGTTTATTTGTTCCAATGATTCAGCTGTAGACCAATTGAAAAAGAGCATGGAATGTTCAGCATAACTTTCTTAACCAGTAAAACCTTATCAGATTGTTTAATCTTTATCCCTTTCTGTTTTCTGTGCAGGTCTGTATTGGTTATTGCTTTTGACCTTTCAGAGTCCTGTTCAGGCAAACTTGCACCAAATCTACCTTTTATTTTTGCTTTTAATCATATTTCTAAGTTCTAATGAAAAATTAATCTGTAACAGACATTCTGTGGGTTGCCACAGAGCTAAAAACACTGTTTCATGAAAGGCTTTGGAAGACATACACAGCCTAATGCAATCATGACATTATAAACTCCAGGATGGATGCCTCTTAAGTGCTGTATCTGTGAAGGTAATTGTTCAAACAAGGACAAAATTGACTCTGCAATTGAAGTCAATATTTAAGCCATCTGTTTCATATTCACAATTCATTGTACTTTAAGTGTGCTTCATACTCCCTACATTGCCATTGACAGATCCAATAAGGAATTCAGAAGTGGTGGAGAAACTGGATAGGGCTGAAAATGTGCACTGGGCTTATGATGTGTAATTAGCCTGTGCCAGTTTGACCCACCTCACATTCCCAACTTTAAAATCATTACTGTAACTTCAAAGCAATGTCACCAGTGCATCAGTGTGTGCCCAAAGGGTGGGTACACTTTTCCAAGTGGCTGACATTGTTTGCAGCTGGCTCATAGTGGTTATGAGCCATTGATTCCAGTAGTTGGTGGAAATCATTCCGTACATTTGGGAAGCTTGCTGGAAACTGTGACAATAACGAGCAGTGAGAGGTCACTTCTTTTTCAGCTTTCTGTACCATGATGAATGAGGTGGAGAGGGTCGTTGGGGGGGGGAGGTCTGTAGTGGTGCCAGTGGGAGGAGCAGTGCCAACAGGGGAATGCCAGGAGTTAAGTAATGATTGTAAAGTTGGGAATATGAGGTGGGCCAAACTGACACAGGCTAATTGCACATCACAATGCTAGTACACATTTATCAGTCCTTTCCAGTTTCTCCACCACTTCCGAATGTCTTATAAGTCCCCTCGATGTGGAAGTTTATAACCTTCACACAGATGGTTACAATCAGTGAAGACATCAACATATCCTATCTCCCAACATCATGTATCAGTCTCGTATACTGCTCTAGGTTACACAGCTCATCACTCAGCAGGCAACAATCTTTATCAGGCACCACTCCTTTCTCTCATTCATGCTCTGTCTCACTCTTACACTTTCCCCACTGCTTTAAGACTCATCCTCACTTCTCAGTGTGCATGCTCCACACCGAGGCCTGACTTTTCCTTGCAGTATATCCTTCTATTCTTTTCTCTCTCATACATTTATCAGACATCCTTTTAAATCCACCCACGTTGTTTGTTTTTGTTATGTAATATAGTAGCCCTTCCACATTCTAAGGACTGTCTGGTAGCTGCAAAATGGGACTATGCTGCATTTTTCTCTGGTATTGTGGGTTCATTTTGCTTTCTTTCTCATGCGGTAAAGTCCATTTTTAGCTCAATTTGCTCTGCTTGGTAACTAAGATACAGTGCTGGTGCAGGAGTGTCATCTTGCGTGTGAAACTCCTGCACCAGTACTCTATCTAATTAGAGCTGGATAGCAGAGTAGGTGAGGCTGGAAAAGAAGAGAGGGAAGGGCTCTGGCCTGTGCAGGTAGTTGGCGATGTCAATCCCAGGGCCAGGCTGAACTGCAGCCAGCTCCCCAAACTGGGTTTTGTCAATCTAACATTCTTAGGAGAGCTGGAGACCAGCAGCAGGAAGAATTTCCTCATC
Source organism: Pristis pectinata (assembly GCF_009764475.1). Classification (NCBI taxonomy): domain Eukaryota; kingdom Metazoa; phylum Chordata; class Chondrichthyes; order Rhinopristiformes; family Pristidae; genus Pristis; species Pristis pectinata. The sequence goes on along the minus strand of NC_067411.1, from coordinate 46,954,686 downwards.
TGAGCTTCTTAGAGTCATAGTCATAGAGCAATACAGTACAGACACAGGCCCTTCGACCCAACCAGTTCATGCCGACCACAGTGCCCACCCAACTAGTTCCAATTTCCTGCATTCAGTCCATGTCTCCCCAAACCCCCCACCCCTCCATGTACCTCTCCAAGTGCTTCTTAAATGATACTATTGTACCTGCCTCAACCACTTCCTCTGGCAGCTCATTCCATGTACTCACCACCCTCTGCATGAAAATGTTGCCCCTTGGGTCCCTTTTAAATCTTTCCCTCTCAGCCTAAACCTATCCCCCCTAGCTTTGGACCCCCCTACCCTGAGGAAAAGACCTTATCTATGTCTTTCATAATCTTAAACACTTCTTTAAGATTGCCCCTCATTTTCCAACGTTCCAAGGAATAAAGACCTTGCCTGGCCAACTTCTCCCTATAACTCAAGCCTTTTAGTCCTGGCAACATCCTTGTAAATCTTCTCTGCACTCTTTCTAGTTTAACCATGTCTTTTCTATAATAGGGTGACCAAAGATGTACACAGTACTCCAAGTGTGACCTATACAACTGGAGCATAATGTTCCAACTCGTATATTCATTGCCCTGACTGATGAAGGCCAGCGTGCTAAACCCCCTTTTCACCATCATGTCTACCTGTGGTGCCATTTTCAATGAAATATGCACTTGTACTCCTTGGTCCCTCTATTCCATTACACTCCCTAGTGCCCTATCATTCATAGTTTAAGTCCTACTCCGGTTTGACTACCATAATGCATCACCTTACACTTATCTGTATTGAAATCCATTTGCCACTCCTCAGCCCACTTCCCAAACTGATCGAGATCCCCCTGTAATCTACAATAACCTTCTTCACTATCAACAACACCTCTTTCCTGATCCAGCCTTGTGCATTTGCATACAAATCATTTGTATAACTAACAAATAACAGCGACCCCTGCAGCGCACCACTCATTACTGATCTCCACTCCGAGAAACAACCTTCAACCACCACCCTCTGGGTCCTACCTCCGAACCAATTTTGAATCCACCTATTTAGCTTTCCTTGAATTCCATGGGACCTAACCTTCTAGACCAGCCTACCATGCAGGGCCTTGTCAAAGGCCAAATAGACAACATCCTCCGCCCTCCCTTCATCTACCCTTTTGGTTACCTCTTCAAAAAACTCTAAAATATTCATCAAGCACTACTTTCCATACACAAAGCCATGCTGATTCTTCTCATCAGACTTTGTCTGTCCAAATGCTGGTAGATCCTGTCCCTCAGAATTCCCTCCAATAAATTCCTCACCACTGATATCAGGCTGATTGGCCTGTAATTCCCTGGCTTGTCCTTGCTACCCTTCTTAAACAATGGAATAACATTTAGGCACCTTCCAGTCTTTGGGATCTTCACCAGTGGCTAATGATGAAGCAAATATCTCTGCAAGGGCCTCCACAATTTCCTTTCTAGCTTCCCACAAAGTCCAAGGATGCACTTAGTCAGGCCCCTGGGGATTTATCTACCTTAATGCACTGTAAGGTTGCAAGTACCTCCTCCCTGGTAATATCAATGTTCTCCAAAACATCTCCACAAACATCTCTTGAGCAACCATGATTTTCTCCTCAATAAACACCGAGGAGAAATATTCATTAAAAATCCCATCCATCTCCTGTGGCTCAAGACACAGGCAGTCCTGCTGATGTCTAAGGGGACTTACTCTCTCCCTAGCCATCCTTTTACTTTTAATATATCTATAGCACCTCTTGGGATTTTCCTTAACCTGACCTACCATTTCCATCTCATACGCTCTCTTTGCCCTCCTGATTTCCCTCTTAAAGGCATTCTTAATCTTTTTATAATCATCCAGGGATTCACTCCTCCTAAACCCAATGTATGCTTCTTTCTTTTTTCTGACCAGAGCCTCAATACCTCTCGTCAGCTAAGGTTTCCTAAACTTTCCAGGTTCACCCTTCACCCTGACAGATACATGATGCTCCTGGACTCCTGATATCTCACTCTTAAAAGCCTTGCATATCCCATTCATTCCTTTCCCTTCAGACAGGCTCACCCATCTGCTAGATCCTGCCTAATTCTCCCAAAATTAACCCTGCTCCAGTTTAGGACCCTAACCTGCGGACCTGTCCTATCCTTTTCCATCACCATCTTAAAACTAATAGAATTATGGTCACTAGAGCCAAAGTGCTCCCTGCCTGGCACTACCATTACTTGCCCTGCCTCATTCCCTAAGATGAGGTCCAGTATTGTACCTTCCCGAGTAGGGCCCTCTATATATTGACTCAGGAAACTTTCCTGGACACATTTCACAAACTTCACCCTGTCCAGGGCCTTAACAAGCTGGGTGGCCTAGTCAATACCAGGGAAATTAAAATCTCCCACTTTGGAGGTATCCTCAGTGACTTGCAGGTTTGACGGTGATCAAGTCAGGTTGGATGTGGAGAGGTGACGTTCTTTGGTCTTTACAGAAGTTAATCCTATGTTAGAGTATTACTTGAGGTCACCTTAGTTCAACAGAAATCAGAGTACTTTGGTGATCCTGAATCTTCAACTTAATTGAGAGAAAGAGGAGGGGACCTGGAGAACAGAGGGCCATTCCGGGAGCTGCTAGGGAAGAAGGAGAGAGGGAAGGACTCTGGCTCGGAGCAGCACCACAGCAAGTAGAGTTGTTGTCTCACAGCTCCAGCAACCCAGGTTCAATCCTGACCTATGATGTTGTCTGTGTGGGGTATGCACATTCTCCCTGTGACCATGTGGGTTTCCCCAGGTGCTCTGTGTGCTTCCTCCCACACCCCAAACATGTGAAAAATGGTGTATTAATTGGCTACCATAAATTGCTTTTAAGTGTAGGTAAATGGTTAAAATCTTGGCAGAGTCGATGGGAATCTGAGAAGAACATGAAAAGGGGTAAAATTAGTGGGGGAATGGGATTACTCTGAGAGCTAGCATCAATTTGATGGGCCAAAATGGCCTCCTTCTATGTAATATGGAAATGGAGCGCACCATGAGAACTTGTACCACATTGACATATCAGTGGAGAAAAGATTGTGCCAACGTTTTGACAGAATTGATTTTGGACTGGCAGCTAGATTGCATGTAACAAAGGGAAATAACTGGCTTGGTAACAGTTCTGAATGCAGAGAACATGTCAAGCAATTACCTGCACTTGTGCATGAATAATGCATCAATGAGTGTGAAATTGCAAAATCAACTCCCAATCATCCCTTCCGCCACTTATCATCAAGCCAATTCAGATCCAATTTGCCAAATTGACCTGGATCTAAGGGTTCTCACCTCATGGACTAGTCTTCTATGTGGGATCTTGCTAAAGGCCTCACAGAAGTCCACATATTCCACAACAACCATACTATTTCCATTGATAAACCAAGTAACTTTCTCAAAAGATTTAATCAAATTTGTCAAACAGAATCTCCCTTTAACAAATCTATATTGACTGTCCTTGATTATTCCCTTAAAATTGTTTCTGATAGTTTCCTTATCATTGTTGTTAAACGGACTAACCTGGCTTATTCCTGCTGCCTTTCTTGAATAAAGGTATGATGTTCACAATCCTCTCATCATCTAGCATTTCTTTTATGACACAAGAAGATTTGAACATTTTTGTCAGAGGCCCAGCAATCTTCTTCCTTGCCTTCCATTGTAGCCTGGAATACATCCTGCAGATTTATCTCTCTTGAAGCCCACCTTGATATCAAACACCCAGTTCCTTGTGAATGGCAATTTGTTCCAGAATTCCACCTTTCCACTCCCTGAATCCTCCAACTACAACGTTCTTCTCCTTCGTGAATACAAATGAAAAATATTCATTTAAAACCTCAACCATGTCCTCCAGCTCCACATACAGATATCCACTCTGGTCCCTAATGTGCTCTGCTCTATTCATGACCTTAATGCTTTGGGATTTTCCTTAATCTGGCCCACCGTGCTATTTGTTTCCTCTCTTTGTCCTCCTAATTACTTTTAAAGTACCTCCTTACACATTCTGTACTCCAGCAAGGAGTATAGAATGCTTTCTGTTCTCTATAAATGCCATAAGCTACTTTTGTTTTCTTTATCCAACCCCCAATATTTCTTGATATTCAGTGTCCCTTGGACTTGCTATCCTTACCTTTTACCTTTAAAGAAATATGTTGTCCCAGAACTCTCATTATACTGTTTTTGAATGACTCCTACTGGTTGTACATGGACCTACCTACATGAGCTGTTCCTTGTCTTATCACATTGAAATCAGCTTTCCCCCAATTTGGGACCTTAATTCCCAATCAATCCTCATTTTTTTCCCAAATATAACCTTAAACTTAAGAACCAAAGTAGCTGAATGAACATCAGTGGTAAATCAGTACCAAATTTGTTTTCAACCATGGAGTACCCGTGAAGGGCACTTGTTCCAAATTATCCCGTTGAATCATACTTATTTTAGTATTGGTGGCGGCTACTTGGAGCAGGCTGTCAAAGGAAGAGATAGAGGTGGGGTAAAATTATGTTTAAAAGACATTTGAACAGGTACGTGGATAGGAAAGGATTAGAGGCATGTGGACCAAATGGGACTAGCTGAGATAGATAGCTTGGTTGGTATGGATGAGTTGGGCGGTAGGGCCTGTTTCTGTGCTGTATGACTCTATAATCAGGTTCTTTCTCCAAAGTTCTTTCCCATTGACACTCCCTCCACTTACCCAGCTACATTTTCAAAGATTAAGTCCAGTTGGACTATCCATATACTGGCTCGAAAACCTCTCATGGATGCATTTTAAAAATTCCACCCCTCTAAGCCTTTCACACTATTGAATTCCAGTTAATATTGGGGAGGTTGGAATTCCTACTTCTATTACACTGTTATTTTTACAACTCTCTGTGGTTTGCTCACTTATCTGGTCCTATACTGACTGTTTGGAGACCTGCAGCACAGTCTCAGCATACTGATCACACTCTTTTTGTTTCTAAGCACCACTTAATGGCCTCATTTGAAGAATCTTCAGGGATATACTTCCTACTTATTGAAATTATGGACCTCTTTTTTAATCTTAGAATGCCATCTCTTTTACATCAGAACCTTAACTTCAGTCCATCGTTATTCTTCTCCATAACAACTTTAAAGCTCACAGAGTTATGGTCACTACCTCCAACAAACTCTCCCACTGACCTCATTGTACAGTAGGATGCTGGTTTGCACCTTAGTGGTTAACTCCATATTTAACGTGGTCTGGTTTGGCTCCGGTGCCCCATTCTGGAGTGGGAGTCTCTGCCACACTTGCTGCAGATGAAGGTTGAGGTGGAGAAGGAATCTGATTTGCTGACCTCTGTTTTTCCTGAGATCTTTTCTCAGTTAACTGAGCTTTCCACTCTTCCTCATCTTAGTTCCTCATCTTAGACCTGCTGAGTTCCTCCAGCAGTTTGTTGGTTTTTTTTGCTCCAGAGTACAGCGTACAATTTTGTTCTCCATATGTTGTGAGAAAAGGTTCTTTGGGTTCTCAAAGGTAGAGGACTCTGGCCACAGTCTATGGATTTTGAAAAATGATTTAATCACAAAGACAAACGTGGGACCAGAATGAATGGGAACAGATGCACACTTGCACGTGGGTGATCGCGAAACGTGGGGGAAGTCGCAACGGGGGTGAAGTGCGCACGCATGCGCGCGCACACACACACACACACACACACACACACACACACACACACACACACACACACACAAAAACACACACACACACATACACACACACACACACACACACACACACTGAACTGGTTACAAATGATCAGGGAAAACACAACATGATGCCTGAACACCCTGACTTTGGACAAGCATCGGCTCTACGCGACTGGGAATCTACTTGGGACACTCCTAAACCCCTGTGGAAGTACGCACTCTTACCAATGGTCTCTTCAGCGTGGGTTCGACTCCTGCAGCAATCAAAAAAGAGAAAAAACTGCGTACATGTGTCATTCTTTATAGTGCTGGAGAGCTGGGTGGAGGCAGTTCAGGTAATTCAACAGGTCCATTAGGTTATGGCCAGGTACAAAAGGTGTGCACAGGAACCAATGGTCAAGAGTGTGCACTAGTGAGTGGGTGGAGCCAGACCTTGATTGACAGTGGTGTCGTTTTCGACCAGTACTCGATGGTCACATGACAGCCATGACCTTTCACACTACTTTCCACCCCTCGAAAGTTACACCATTGGTCAATCTAAGCTAAAAAATATGCGTCAGTATGCGGTATTAATGGAAGGCAGAAGTGGTTCTAATAATCTGACAAGCACAGCACAAAATGCAGATAGCTATAACAATTAGAACGAGGGCAGTGGCCCAGTGGATGACAGTTGCCCACCATGCCTCCCGGGGGCGGCGGCCCCCCCCCCCCCCCCCCCCCCCCCCCAGTGACCCAAACGGCCACCAGTTTCCCCATGAGGTGTCGTGCTGGAGGAGCTGGCCCCTTGCTTTTTGAATTTTAGCCATTGAGTCCTGAATGTGAGCAGCCAGGTTGTTGATGTCGCTGGACTCATTGGGGATAAAGGTACAGCACTCCTTACCAATCACTGCAAAGGTGCCACCGTCCGCAGCGAGTAGGTAGTCCAGGATCATCCGATTCTGCAGGGCTATCAACAACCTATGGCAGCCAGCTCTGCTGCTGTTCTCGTCAGGGCATCCTTGGTACATTGCAGTGACATTTTCATTTCATCAGCCATCATCTGGAACATGCTGGTCATCCGGATGATTTCACGGGACAGTCGGGCTATGCCATACGTGGGAAAGACTACCATTCAGAAACTCTCCACCTCCGTGATGGCTCTTTTGTCCCAGCGGCCGCTGTATGCTGGGTGCTCCCCAAGGTCATTGAGAGCGTGGATATAGGGCACCACAAACGCTGGAAAACAGCAACCGTACCAGCTCGTGGGGAGCCACAGGTAGGCACGGTGCCCGCAAATCCAGTGGGTCCCATTCAAAGTCCAGGGAGCCCCGAGCTTAGCGACACCACCGGCAGTGGTCACTGACGCCCCTGGGTACTAGTTTCGCTCTCAGTCACTATGGCCAACTGAAAAGGTGGAACTGTGGTCATTCTGAAGTCTGCACTAGCATTCCCTCGGCTTATTCAGTGACTGCAGGATGACTCTGAGGGTCGGTACTCGGGTGGAGGTCAAATTGTAGAAAGGGAAATATCAGCTCCTGAAACACCCACCCCATCGGGAATCACTGGAAGGAATGTCCTCTAGTGGTGAGGGGAGTGGCGGGCGACTGCCGTCTGGCCCCCCCCCAAACCGATATACCAAAGCCGACAGGCTCAAAAAGTCTGTGTAGGCAGTTCATTTGGAGGTCATTGAGGGGAATCGCTGTAAGTGGTAGAGCTTCACCGGCGTGTGCTGGGGTTTGGATGCAAATCCAGCAGTCTGATTGGTTGGAGGTGCTGGTGAATTCGTATGCAATGTGGAGGAAGATGTTAGCAGGCGTTCCGATGCCGATCATCGTGGTGAGCTGAAGGAGTGACTGGAGGAGTGCCATCATCCTGTGGGGGGTGGGGGGGGGAGGGGGGGGAGGGGGGTGGTTGAGGAACAAACTCATTCTCGGCAAATCAGGTGTCAGGTATGGAGACAGGATAGGTTAGTTTGACCTGGAATCACGACCCAACGGGTGTCTCCGGGACCACGCACAACAACTTTTCCCTCCTGAGGGTGGCCCTGTGGCTGTCGGACCCAGACCCTCCCTGAGTCTTCGGTCTCGGGGGGGTTCAGGATCTCGCAAGTTGGGAGGTGGGAACTGTGCCAGATGGCAGGATAAGGGGGAGCCCCCTTGGCCAGTGGGCCGTGTATTTAGCTGGTCAACGGCCTGCTGCAGCATGCCCGACGACCCCTGCAGTGTGCGGGAAGGTGTCAGCATGCGTCTCATTTCCTTCAGCAGGCCGTTCATTCTTTCTATCAGGCCCAATGCTTGGGGATGGTAGGGGATATGGAACAGCCATGAGATCCCGCCTCAGCTGCCCAGTTCTGGACTTTAGCCCCTGCGAAGTGTGAGCCTTGATCGGATTGTACATCCATAGATGGAGGAGAGGTACTGCAATCCTTTGATGGTGCTGTTCTGGTCAGCCCTCTCATAGGGTACCACCACCAGGACACCCTCCATCATCAAGGCATATTGCTTTTTATTTTGGCATGGGAGCGGTCCGATATAGTCTATCTGCCACACACGACTCGCTCCCGTGCCGCAGCAAATGTGACCCGGTGACCCGCCGGCCAGCCTTGTGGTTTTACTTTTTGGCAGATGGGGCAGTTTAGGACAGTTGACTTGCACTGGTCCACTGTGAGGGCGACCCCGAACTGCTCTGCCCAGCACTGCGTGCTGTCAGCCCCTAGGTGGCCGCTCTTGCAGTGTGCCCATGCGGCTAAGGCGCTGAGGTCAGGTTCCTCCAGGGAGGCGGTAGTGCAGCATATCTGGGCAGCATGGTCCGCGGCGGCATTATGTATGGCTTCCTGGGTATTTTTGTGGGTATGAGCATCCACGTGGTGGACTGAACTCTGCCTTTGGGTGGTCTGATCCCAGATAAAGTGCCAGTGTCCCTGTCCCCAGAGGGGGCATCCATGAATATCCCACCCCGTTTCGTGCAACCATGCCATCCACACTGCCATACCATTGGCTAGTGCCCAAGAGTCAGTATAGATGTGGACTGGCCCGGTGGTGTTCTGTAGGGTGAGTGCTACTGCTGCCAGTTCGGCCAATTGGCTGGACCCACCCGCTCCGTCTTTTATCAATGTTTTCCCCGCGGCGGGATGAAGTGCCGCCGCTTTCCACTACTGCTTCCCGCTTTTCCAGCGGCAGGAGCCGTCCGTGAACCAGGCGTGCAGTTTTTGTTCGGGGTCGAGGGAGTCGAAGGGTCGGCCCCAGGACATGGGGGAGGACTGGATCTCAGGTATGTCCGGGGGTGGGTCTTGGTACTGGGGGAAGGACATGACCTGTTTGTGGAGACGGCTGACGCCTTCTGGACCGGGTTCGGCCCAGTCCGCAATGTACCATTTCCACTTCACTATCGAGGACCTCTGGGCTCAGCCCTCTTTGTGTGTGGAGTCGGGGGATTTGTCCCAATGCATTATGGACAGATGGGAGCAAAGGACCACGGGGTCGGTACTGGTTTGGTTCTCGATTGCGAGGAGCGCCAGGTAGCAGGAAAGCAGCTGACGCTCAAAGGGGTGGTAGCAGGTGGCGGCCTCAGGCAATGATTTGGTCCAAAAGCCGAGCGGGACTCTGTACCCCTGGACCTTCTGCCAGAGGCTCCTTTCAGCAACCAACTTGCTAGCAGAGACCTGTAACTTGAAGGGGACCCATTCCTGGCAGGGGGGTGAGGGTCAGGGCTTGCTCCACCACTTATTTGGCTGCTTCAAAGGTAGCCTGCTGTTCAGGCCCCCAGTAGAAGGTGGCTTTCCTGCGGGAGATGTTATAGAGGGGTCTCAGGAGCATGGTAAGGTGGGTTATGTGTTGCCGCCAATAGCCAAGGAGGCCCACAAAACTCTGGGTGTCTGTCTAGTTGGTGCGGACGGCAAAATTTAATATTTTATTTCATGCAGTTTCAGGAATGTCCCTTTTGCCTGCATGCCACTGGATTCCAAGGAACAATACATTCTAGGCTGAGCCTTATACCTTTTTCCATATTAATGACCCAGCCCCGCTCTCTGAGGGAGGATATTAGCGTATCAAGAGCCTCTGAGACAATGGCCTCCGAAGGCCCCTGTAAAAGTATGTGGTCTATACAATAGGAAACTGACACCCTTGCAGGAAGTTGAATGGCTTGCAAATCCCGGGAGATTAACCCATGGCATATTGTGAGGCTATGAATGTAGCCTTGTGGTAGACGTTGAAATGTATATTGTCTCCCGCCCCAGGTGAATGCGAATTGATCCTGGGAGGTATGGCGGAGGGTGATGGAGAAGAATGCATTGGCCAGATCCACAACGGCATACCATGGTTTGTCTGGGCACCCTGAGATATCTTCCACCAAAGTGACAATGTCGGGTACCGGGGAAACAAGGGGAGGGGGGGCAGCCTTGTTCAAGTGTTGGTAGTCCACCATCATGCGCCACATCCTGTTCTTTTTTGCCGACGGGTCAGACGGGGCTATTAAAAGGGTAATCTGCGGGTCTAATGACTCCCTCCGCAGCAGGACTTGGACAGCCTCTGTGATGTCTTGGTGTCCCGCCAGCACCCTATACTGCCAACTGCAGATGACCTTGGAAGGAGGGTGAACAAGAACCGGCTCCCACTTGGCCGCCCTGACTACCACAGTAGCCCGGACGACTCCAAAAGTGAACTTGCACCAGTTGGTGTGTGCAGGGACTGTCCCTTTAAGACATTAATCCCCAGTATACATTCAGTCGAGTCTGCAATTAAAACAGTTACAGTTCGAGGAGGTTGGTTCCCAATGGCCATGCGGACCCTGACTTCTTTTGCAGGCAACGGGGAACCCCCCAACCCCTCTATGTGCATCTGCACGTTCTCGTTTCCCCAGTGTACCGCTACGGGTATGTGTGGCCTCAGGTCCCCTGGGCATAGCAGGGTGATGGGGCAGATGTGCTGGGGACCCTGACCTTCATCCTATGGGAGGGGGTGGAGGTCTGCCACCCCATGGGTGATGGTTCCTGCTGGCGGAAGTGGGACAGTTCCTGTCGCAGCAGGTCCCGGAGCTGAACCCAGAGGGCAGGGGAGACAGTTACAGGTGGGGGAGGGGTGGTGGCAGTATCAGTGTCTGCGGGGGCAGCCCACGTGGTCCGGTGGTTGGGGGTGCCCCTTGTGTCGGACTTGGACCCGGGATGGTTGTGGGTCTTCCCCCGGCCGGGCTTCCCCCCGCAGAGTCCTTCCATCGTGTGTGGAGAGCGGAGGTTGGGACCCCATCTATGCTAGCACGGTCCACCCCTGTGTGCAACAGGTCCAGGTACAACTCTTTGCACGTGAGACAAGAAGTGGTGTCCCCAGACCTCGTCTCCGCTCTATGGACCTGGGTGGGCACCCCCTGCTGCATGTACTCTAGCCCTTCCAGGAGAGTGATGGCTTCCCATATGGTCTTCCCACTAGCCAGTTCCATGAAGGGCAGGACCACTGGCCTCAGGTCAGTGCGCGCAGTGGCAACCAGGTACCCCACTAGTACACTGGTCACGGTGGTATTCTCTAACAGCTCGAGGTCGCCTGTCCCTGCGTAAATGCCAGTCACTAGTGCCCATTCCCTGATGCACCTGGTGCCCTCACTAACTGTGCTCCACTGTGATCGCCTGTATAGATCCCACTCAAGGAGGGTAGGGTACCGGACCCTCACGGCGGCCACTACCCGATCCCACAGGGGAGTGGTGTCCCCAATCCCCCCCCCGGTGGCATCCGCAGGCCGTTATTAATGCTCTGTTGGTCCGACAAGCTCCCCAGGGCGCTCACTTCCTGGTGAGGGAGGCTCATGTTGGGGGCCCCCTCATCCCACAGCCAGAGCAGCCATGCGGCCAACTGTTCGCCCGTTAACCGGCGGTAACGATCTGCCAGCTGGGTGAGCTCCTTAACGGAGAAGTCCCAGGTCTCCGTGGTCTCGGAGGGACCATGAGCACTTTCCCCTGTGGAGGTCCCATCCTGACTCTCTTCCCTTCTGTGGCAGACCTGGGACTGCATGGTGACGGGTCGAGCCTGCAGGGGCTCGGGTGCATTGGGGGGAGGGGGCAGCTGTGATGGGGTTAAGGCTCTTCAGGTACCCCTCCTCATCATTGTCCATCCATATGTCCCTATGCCCCAACCATGCATCCAGCTTGTTGCTGCGCTGGACCAAGGTCATTGGCCCGGGTCTGGGCAGTTTGAACTGCCTCCTGCAGCATACAGCATCACTGCCGGAGCATCTCTATCTCCTTTTCCCTGTGGAGACATGTACTCTGCAACTGGCCAGTAATTCCAACCTGGCATCTCAGGAGGGACACCTGGAGCCAGAAGGCATGCCTTTGACTCCCTTTGGCTCTGGGGAACCCCGACTTCTGGAGGAGGACCACCACGTGGTGCCCCAGTTTCTCACCACGTGGATCTAACTGCTCAGCCCAGTCCACTGGCTTACCGTGGTCTGCCAGCATGCTAGCCAAGCTCCCAAATCCATCAGTCTCATCGGTCCACCCGGGAATCCTCTCCTCAGTGTCTGCACTCGCCTTCTTTCCCCTGTTCCAGAACATCCTACCCTTGTCTGTGTCCAGCCAAGACCTTTAAGACCCTGCTTGCAGCGCCAAATGTTGTGAGAAAAGGTCTTTTGGAGCCTCAAAGGTAGAGGACTCTGGACACAGTCTTTGGATTTTGAAAAATGATTTAATCACAAAGACAAACGCGGGAACAGAATGAATGGGAACAGACGCACACTCGCACACACACACGGGTGATCGCGAAATATGAAGGAAGTCGCAATGGGGTGAAGTGCACACACACACACACACACACACACACACACACACACACACACACACACACTCTGAATTGGTTACAAATGATCAGGGAAAACACAATACGATGCCTGAACACCCTGAGTCTGGACAAGCGTTGGCTCTATGCTACCGGGAATCTACTTGGGATGCTCCTAAACCCCTGTGGAAGTGCACACTCTTACCAATGGTCCCTTTGGCGTGGTTTCAACTCCTGCAGCAATCAAAGAAGAGAAAGAACCGCACACATGTGTCATTCTTTATAGTGCTGGAGAGCTGGGTGGAGCCAGTTCAGGTAATTCAACAGGTCCATTAGGTCACGGCCAGGTACAAAAGGTATGCACAGGAACCAATGGTCAAGAGTGTGTACTGATGAGTGGGTGGAGCCAGATCTTGATTGACAGTGGTGTCGCTTTCGACCAGTACTCAATGGTGTCACGTGACAGCCATGACCTTTCACACTACACCATATCAATGAAAAGATATGTTTTCATTGGTAGCAGTGCAGAGAAGATTCACCTGGTTGATTCCTGGGATGAAGGAGTTGAAGGCCTCATCGGAAGAGAGATTGAGTAGGTTGGGAGTATCCTCTTTGGAAGGTAGAAAAATGAGAAGTGATTTCATTGAAATACTTCAGATGCTAAAAGGCATGGACAGGGTGGATGTTGAAAGAATGTTTCAGCTCATGAAGGTGTCCAGAACTAGGGGCATAGTTTCAGAATAAGAGTTTATCCACTTAAGATAAACTCTTATTCTGAAACTATGCCCCTCAGTTGTTGTTATGCTTTGGTATTCTTTACCCCAGCAATGTGTGGAAACAGAGCCATTGAACGTATTCAAGGGAGAAATGGACAGGCATTTAAACTGCAAGTGAATCAGGGGGATATGAGAAGAGAGCAGGAAAGTGATGTTTAATGAAAGAGGGGTCAATGGCCCACTAGCAAATTAACAGTGATTTTTTTTGTTTGAAAAATGAAGATAGAGTATATTCATGAAAAGTTGTAGCAGAAATTATCTATAGACATACATATGGGATAGTTATATCAACTTGCTCAGAGCATACAGTATGCATTTTTTATATGATCTTGCTTTGTAGGAGAGGACAATCAATGAAGAGCACAATGCATTAAGGGACAGTTTCTATAACAATATCCCTGAGAAACAGACATAAGACAAATATGTACTTAATGAAACAACTTGTATTCATATAGTGCCTCTAAATTAGCAAGATGTCCCAAAGCAGTTCACATGAGCATTTTCAGACATAATTCGATGAAGCAAAGAAATATCAGTACAATAGCCAAAAGATTGGTTGAAGAGATGATTTAAGGAACAAGCCAGGAGAAGACAGAATTTCACTTGGCAGACATGCAGCTAGCTCAAGCTGAGGTAAATGCATTGAATTGCCTGTCACATCACAAATTTACAGCGGCACTGTGGTTATCCTTGCAGAATAAGCTGGCCTTTAATAATCAGAAGGCAACAACATTAATGGCAATACCTCCTAAAAATAAATTTCATGTCAGAAGGCAGCACTAGACATTATCAATAGGTAGGTCAGGGAAAAGAATAATCAAGAAGGCATCTAGTTGCTGGCTTGTACCATTATATTTGCTACCACATCACTTTCAGCAATGTTTATGATGATGGGGCAGCATGCATTATTTCATTGTGCTGCCACATTCACTATAAATTTATATGTAATGCTAACAATTTGCTCTACCTACTGTGGATGGAAAAATGCCAAGGTAAAGAAGGACACTTGATAGTTTCAGACCACACCATTTCCATAAAAGAACAAAACTTTAAGAGGCAAAGTATAATTAAATAATATCTAAATCTAAAGCAACAATACTGTAAGAAAAGAAGTGTGCATCCTGGAGAATCACACCAGTGGTCCAAGGAGGTTCACTGACTGAGCCATGAAACATGGGTGACCAGAGCACAGACAGTGAAAGCCTTGGATTCCTTTGACACTGCAAGGACCAACATGCCATGCTCCCTTTGATACACCAGGGCCCTGATTCCACACTCCCTTTGACACACCAGAGCTCCAACTCCTGGTCTCCCTTTGACACACTGGGGCCCTGACTCCCAAACTCCCTTTGACACACTGGGGCCTGGGTTCCTTCATTTCCTTTGACACAATGGATTCCCAATCTCTGCCCTCCCTTTGGAACACTGGGGCCCCAGATCCTGCATCAGGGTGATGGTTCCTGAGCTCCCTTTGACATACTGTGTCTCTAGTTTCTATGGTCCCTTTAAACTTTTTGGGTTCACTTAAGAATTTATTATACTACTGTGTAACATATAAAAAAGTGAATTAGCAGTTTGTTGGATTGCTAATAGAAATCCAATAGTCCAGAAAGTCTGCCAGTCTGGCACCACCAAAGCTCCCAATGTGCTAGGTTACTCAAGTTTTACCGTATTAGGGCTATCAAATGTGTACCTTTGAAGCCTTAATTTGCTGCATACCTCAGGTACAAATTTAGTCCAAGGGTGGAGGTCCACGGTAAACAACACACAGCATGTCTTTCACACAATGTCATTTGTGATGACGCGACAGGACTAGAATAGGGAAGGTTAATGTCACTTTACCAGTGAAGCTAACCACTACTCAGGAACCCTTCAGTAATGAGGACCAGTCTGAAACCCTGCCAGAATTAAATTAAGAAAGGCTGATCCTTGACAGGTAAAAAATACTTCGTGTTTTAAAGAATATTTCCATTCAAGAAAGCTCATATGTAATTGGGTTTGGGTAGGGATATATGATTGGGGAGTGAAATTGGCCATTCACCCCAGTCAGACTATGCCAGCATTTATACCCCACTTAAGCTTCCTCCTGATTTTCAGAATCAGAATCAGATTTATTATCCATGACTTATGTGTTGTGAAATGTGTTCCTTTAAATCTATCATGTGCTGTCCAGCCAGCTTCGTCCCTTAAACAGATCACTTCAACTACTCCTCATGGGAGTGAGTTCCACATTCTCACCACTCCTTAGGTGAAGAAGTTTAATCAGAATTCCATGTTGTATTTCATGATGACTATTTGTCACGTGTTATTCTTTCCTTCACAAGTGGAAATATTCCCTCTTTCTTCTCTGATGAAAACTTTCACCCATTTTAAGGGATCCATTAGGTCACCACTCAAGAGAGAAAAAAAAAGATTTAATCAGCTCATCCTTTCTTGATATTTATAGTCTTGCATTTCTGGTATCATTATAAATCTTCCCTGTACCTTCTTTAGTGCATACAGAACAAAGAACAGTACAGCACAGGAACAGGCCCTTTGGCCCACGATATTGTGCCGAACAAATTAAACAAGTAATTAAATGCTTAATTAAACTCATTCCTTCTGCCTACACAATGCCCATATCCCTCCATTCTCTGCACATTTGTGTGCCTATCTAGGAGACTCTTAAATGCCCCTATTGTATTTGCCTCCACTACCACCCCTGGCAGTGCATTCCAGGCACCTGAGTAAAAAACTTGCCCTGCACATCTCCTTTGAACTTACCCCCTCTCACCTTAAATGCATGCCCTCTGGGAGTAGACATTTCAACCCTGAAAAAAGATATTGGCTGTCTACTCTATCTATGCCTCTCATAATCTTATAAACTCCTATCAAGTCTCCCATCAACCTCCGCCGCTCCAGAGAAAACAAACCAAGTTTGTCCAACCTCTCCCTATAGCACATGCCCTCTAATCCAGGCAATATCCTGGTAAACTATTCTGCACCCTCCCCAAAGCCTTCACATCCTTCCTATAATAGGCTGACCAGAATTGAATGCAATACTCCAGATGCGGTTTAACCAAAGTTTTATAAAGCTGCAACATAACTTCCCGACTCTTGAACTCAGTGCCTCAACTAATAAAGGCAAGCATGCTAAATGCCTTCTTAACCACTTTCAGGGAGCAATGGACTTGGACCCCAAGATCCCTCCGTACATCAACACTGTTAAGAGTCCTGCCAGTAACTGTGCACTGACCCTTTACCTTTTATCTTCCAAAATGTAACATATCACACTTGGCTGGATTAAATTCCATCTGCCATTTCTCTGCCGATATTTGCAGCTGATCTATATCCAATTGTATCTCTTGGCAATCTTCTACACTATCCACACCACCACTAATCTTTATATCATCTGCATACTTACCAAACCACATATCCACGTTTTCATCCAAGTCATTTATATATATATCACAAACAGCAGAGGTCCCAGAATGGATCCCTGCAGAACACCACTAGTCACAGACCTCCAGCCAGAATAAGTCCTATCGACCCTTATCCTCTGTCTTCTATGTGCAAGCCAATTCTGAATCCAAACAGCTAAGTCACCCTGGATCCCATGCATCTTACTCTTCTGGAAGAGCCTACAAACTCCTTACTAAAATCCATGTGGACAACATCCACTGCTCTACTCTCATCAATCACCTTCAGCACCTCCTCGAAAAACTCAATCTAGTTAGTAAAGCATGATTTGCTCCGCACAAAGCCATGCTGACTGGCCATAACTAGGCCATGGTTTTCCAAATGCTCATAAATCCTATCCCTAAGAATCCTCTCCAGTAACTTCCGTACCACTGATGTGAGACTTACTGGTCTATAGTTTCTGGGATTATCCCTATCTCCCTTCTTGAACTACAGAACAACATTAGCTACTCTCCAGACCTCCAGTACTTTGATTGTGGCTAGAGAGGACACAAAGATCTGGTCAAAGCCCCAGCAATGTCATGTCTTACCTCTCTCAATAACCCGTGGTATATCCCATCAGGCCATGAGGACTTATCCAGCTTAACATTCTTCAAGAGACCCAACATTACCACAGTCATGGTCAGCAACAGTAACTGTGAGCCTTTTCAAGTCAAATCAGGAGTAGAACAGGGATGCGTGATTGCCCCAACTTTGTTCACCATCTTCATTGCAACAATCATCCACATCATCAAGGACGATCTACCCCAGGAATCGAAATTGTCTACAGAACAGATGGCAGACTTTTCAATCTTGCCCGTCCAAAACAAGTCCAAAAACAAGACATCCACGAGTTCCCTCATCGAGTTCCAATACTCAGATGACAACTGTGTTGCAGCTCTCTCAGAAAAGTACCTACAACAGATTCTGACTGCCTTCAATCATGCATACACGAAACTTGGACTTACCATCAATTCCAAGAAGACTCAGATCATCTACCAACCGTCACCAACTGAAACAAATTGGGTAGAACCATCAATTCAACTTGGCGAAACAACCCTGGAAAATGTGGACCACTTTCCATATCTTGGAAGTCACATCTCCTTCAATGTCGACCTTATTGACGAGATTCAACATCGTCTTAAATGCGCTGGAACAGCTTTTGGACGTCTTCGAACAAGAGTCTTTCATGATCGTGACATCCAAACAGACACTAAAATGTTAGTGTACAAAGCCAGTGGTGATCCCAATGCTCCTGTATGCATCAGAATCCTGGACAACATACCGATGACATCTGAAGGCACTTGAAAAGTTCCATCAATGCTGTCTTCGAAACATCTTAAATATCAGCTGGGAAGATAGAAGGACCAACATCAGCGTGCTAAATGAAGCAAAAACAACAAGCATTGAAGCCTACGTTATCAAGAACCAACTAAGATGGAGCAGTCATGTTGTTCGGTTGAAAGACGAATGTCTGCCGAAACAAATCTTCTACTCCCAGCTTAAAGTAGGCAAACATAAAAGAGGTGGACAACAGAAGAGATTTAAAGATGTCTTAAAAGCCAACATGAAAAAATGTAACATCGACCTCAATAATTGGGAAACCAATGCCAAGGACAGGAAACTCTGGCAAACCATCATCCAAGAAGGAACAGCAACCTTCGAAGCCAACAGATGTGCAGAATTAGAGGAAAAGAGAAGAAAATGGAAAGAGAGGCAGCAACAACCAAAGCCCGGTCTGCCATCTGGAACTACCTGTCCTGAATGCGGAAGAACTTTCAGAGCCAAGATTGGACTCATAAGCCACTTGAGAACCCATAAGTAGATCAACGGAACGAAGACCATCGTCCTCACCCTCGAGGGATAGCCACGAGAGAATAACCCACAGTATATCCCATCAGGCCATGAGGACTTATCCACCTTAACATTCTTCAAGAGGGCCAACACTACGTCCTTCTTTATCTCAAAATGCCCTAGCATATTAGCACACTCCACCCTTATCTCACTATTCTTCACATCCTTCTCCGTGGTAAATACCGATGCAAAGTATTCATTTAGGACCTCACCCATGTCCTCTGCCTCCAAGCACATGTTCCCTCCTTTATCCTTGTGTCGTCTTCCCCTCTCCCAAGTTATCCTCTTGCTCTTCATGTATGTATAGAATAACTTGGGATTCTCTTTAATCCCACTCGCCAAGGACTTTTCATGGCCCCTCCTGGCTCTCCTAATTCCCTTCTTGAGTTCTTTTCCAGCTTCTTTATAATCCTCTAGGGCTCCATTTTATTTTAGCTTCCTAAACCTGAAAAAATGCTTCCTTTTCTTCGTGACTAAATTCACCAGCTCTCTCACAACCCAAGGCTTGTCCTTCCTTCTTTCTGAATGTACCTGTCCTGTACTCTGTGCGGTTGGTCTTTAAACACTCTCCACATGTCAGATGTGGATTTGCCCAAAATCAGCTGTTCCAATTAATTCTCCCTTGTTCCTGCCTAATATTCTCATAATTTGCCCTGCACCAATGTAATACTCTCCCACAAGGTCCATTATTATCCCTATTCATAAAGCAAGGACCATATGTATCCTTATTGACACTTCTAAATCCAGAATGGTAAACCACTGGTTAAGTGGTAGATTTACTGATATTTTGTAGATAACATTCTACTTTTAGCTCCCCCATTTGGAATCAATACTGGTAATCAAACTGTCCTGGTTTGCCATGTCTACAAAAAAAATGCTCCCATACCAGTCAGCACCAATGGAAACAGAGAAAGTTCTAACATTGCAGAACACCGTGCATGATGGCTGGTTGATGGTGATGCTTGGGTCAGGGAGACCAAGCCAAGCACAGAATAAGGAGGACAAGAGGGTGATGAGAGGAGAGGAAGAGAAAGAGAGAATGGTTAGGAATGCATAGCAGTGTGCAGGCAAATAAACAGGGCAATAGGAGACAAAAGAAAAGGGCCAATGTAAAGGAAAAGAGCCAGGTGATATGTTTCAGGGATGGGGTGTGGGCAGAGAACAAGAGAACAAAAGATACTGTGACAGGGAACCTGAGCTGGAAAAGGAAAGGAAAATCTCAAACACAAAAAGTGAGAGAGACGCTGCATTAGGAAGACTGAGCTGGAAATCAAGAGAGAGAGAGAGAAAGAAAGAGAGAGGAAGGGAGGTGAAGCGAGAAGGAGAAAGAGAGTTGGAGTGAAGGGATTCTGGGAAGGAGAGAGATATAAAGAAAGGAACAGAGGCAGGAGCAGGGAGAGAGAAGAAGGAAATTTTGGGTGAGATTATAAGAAAGTGAGACAATTGATCTTTCACCTGAGGCAGAGGCAAATTCAAGGTTGTGTTTTTTAACCCCTTTGGTACCTGTCCATTGAACTGAAGTAGAATCCTTTGCCAGCGTGAAATATGATGTATGGCTATTATGTAAAATGAGATACAGACAGATAAGAACTTTTCTATATTACTCTGTAGCATGAGAAATGGAGCTCTTCACCAAAATGAAATGCCAAAATACTGAGATTAATTGTCGTTTTTAAATGACCAGCAAGTTTCAAAACTGTCAGCCTCCAAGGCAGGTGGGTGCACAAGGTAGGACACTAGATTGCTGCTTTTTCTGCAGAGGAATCAATGGTCTTGAGCTACAAAATGGAAGGTTCCTTGCCTTCAGCTCCTTGCCTTTGCAATATTATAAAGAAGAAAAAAAGTGCACCTACAGAGTGCCAACAAGGCGACACAATGTCCCAGTGGAATATTTCTGAAGTGCAGTCACTAACACAATGCAGGGAATTGTGTAGCCAATTAGTCCATCATAGGGACCTGTAAACTACAGGTAGATAATGACCATCTTAGTTTTTTCGATGATAAAGGCTGATGGATAAATGCTAGCAAGGATTCAGTCGTACAAAAAGAATATTATTTTCCTCTCCTGAAGGTTGATAGTGAAGAAGGTTATCGTAGATTACAGGGGGATCTTGATCAGTTAGGGAAGTGGGCCGAGGAGTGGTAAATGGATTTCAATACAGATAAGTGTGAGGTGATGCATTTTGAAAGGATTTATACAATGAATGGTAGGGCACTAGGGAGTGTAATGGAACAGAGGGACCGAGGAGTATACATGCATAGTTCATTGAAAGCGGTGTCACAGGTGGACAGGGTGGTGAAAAAGGCAATTAGCATGCTGGCCTTCATCAGTCAGGGCATTGAGTACAGGAGTTGGGACACTATGTTACAGTTGCATAAATTTTTGGTGAGGCCACATTTGGAGTACTGTGTACAGCTTTGGTCACACTGTTATAGTTAAACTGGAAAGAGTTCAGAAAAGATTTACGAGGATGATGCCAGGACTAGAGGGCCTGAGTGGTTGGGAGAAGTTGGCCAGGTTAGGTCTTTATTCCTTGGAACATAGGAGAATGAGGGGTGACCTTATAGAAGGGTTTAAAATTATGAGAGACAGAGATAAGGTGGACGGTAACAGTCTTTTCCCAGGGTAGGGGAGTCCAAAACTAGGGGGCATAGATTTAAGGTGAGAGGGGAAAGATTTCAAAGGGACCTGAGGGGCAACCTTTTCACACAGAGGGTGGTGAGTATATGGAACGAGCTGCCAGAGGAAGTGGTTGAGGCAGGTACAACAGTAACATTTGAGAAGATTATTGACTTAGAAAACAGGACCAGAAGGAACAATATTAAAATTCTCAGACTTAGCTTGTCGAAGGCAATCAACCTATTGAATTCTTTGCAAACCTTCTGGTTGAATTGTTTCCTTCTATTTTAAAAGCTGCACCTAAGATTGATAGAGCACATAGGTCACCGATGAACAAATTTCTTGCAGAAGGCAAATCCAGGTCAGTCATTATCTCGCTGCACGACTTTCAAATCAAAGACCTTTTGATTTGTGAATCTCGCCGAAGAGGAATAATTAACTACCAAGATTACAAGATTAGAATCGTTGAAGATTTCCCACCTGAAGTTATGAATGAACGTGTGAAATTTAAAAAGGCCACGTCGGAGCTTTTTAACCAAGGTTACAAGCCTTCGCTTCGCTACCCTGCAAAGCTAAGAATCATTCTGAAAAATGGCTTGTATAAATGGTTTACTTCCCCTGGAGATGCTCAGGCTTTTCAGGAATCTGAGGATTGAAATACTTCGTAATTTTCTTCATTAACATCTACTTTTTTAAAAAAAAATTTCGATAACTCTTTACGAATACTCTGAATATTTATGTACTTTGATTTTTGATCTTTTTTTGACACGCTATTTTGTATATATTCTTTTGAGGTCTTTTACTAATAAACTAACAAAGATACTTGTTATTCCATGATTTTGAAACCGTGTTTTTGTTTCGAGTTACTCTTGACTGGGTTGAATTTTACCAACCTTGAGAAATTGGCAACAGGTTTACTTGGGTTATACTGTCTTTAGGTAGAGATGCCAGCTTTCTTTTATTTGGCTGTCTTCTCTCTTTGGGTGGGGGGAAGGGGATTGAGTTCTTTCTTTACAAGCTGTTTTGGGCTTTTAGCCAAGTCTGTTGCTTAGTTACCTTATCAGAAAGTTCAATGTCTTATTTGAATCTACATTTTAATATGGCTTGTATATTACCTTGTTTATTATTCACAGTTAAACAATATTAAAATGGATCGGGTGATTAATTTAATGAGTTTTAATGTTAAAGGACTAAACCATCCTGTAAAGCGAAACAAGATTTTTGCTTACATTAAAAGCTCAAAGCCTCAATTATTTTTTTACAAGAAACTCATACACACAATTATGATACTTTACGCTTTATCAGCCGATGGAAAGGGTTACAATATCATTCTTCTTTTCGGGCTAAATCCAGAGGCATTTCAATCTTTATAGACAATACTGTTTCATTTTTTCAACATTAGGTAATAACAGACACTAATGGCCATTTTGTTATTGTATCAGGGAATTTAGATAATACTAGTGGTATTTGCCAATATTTATGCCCCGAATACGGACGATCCAGGATTTTTTGAACAATTTTTTGCACTTTTGCCAGATTTGAGTCTTTACTCTCTGGTTCTAGGATGAAATTTTAATTATAAGTTGGATTCAAGGTTAGATAGGTCATGTACTAAACCAGCAGCTCTTAATAAATCAGCTTTATTTCTTCAATCTTTTTTAATGAAAACTGGTGTTACTGATGTCTGACGTTTTTTACATCCAGAAGACAGGGAATATTCATTTTTTTCTCATGTTCATCACACATAGTCCAGGATTGATTATTTTTTTATTGATAGTCAATTGATTTCATCAATCCGATCCTGTGAATATAAAGAGATTGCTCCTTCAGACCATGCTCCTGTGTTTTTATCTTTAAACCTCCCCGGACTCCCTCAAATAAACAGATCCTGGCATTTTAATCAAACTTTGCTATCTGATAAAGATTTTTTAAAATTTTTGGAGAAACAAATCACTTTCTTTTTTAAAGAGAATACCCCGGGAGAGACTTCTCGTCTTATTATATGGGATGCTTTTAAAGCCTATATTAGAGGACAAATTATTTCTTACGCGGCAAGCATTAAGAAAAAAGCTAATACAACGAGGATTGATTTAGCCAATCAATTGAAACTTTTAGACCAAAAATATGCCTTGGATCCAGATCCCACTTTATATAAAAGGTGAGTTGAAATTAAAACCAAATACGATCTCCTTTTAACATATCCAATTGAGAATCAATTCTTAAAAGATAAAACTCAATTTTATATCCATAGAGATAAAACAGGTAAATTATTGGCTAATCAATTAAAAATCCCTATAGCTAGACGGCAAATCAAAGAACTTCACAAAGCCAATGGACAAAGGACAACAGATTATTTAGAAATAAATGATACTTCTAGAGAATTTTATTCTAAACTTTATAGTTCTGATTCTCCTAAAGATGATACCATAATGAACAACTTTTTCGACCAATTAAACATTCCTACACTCTCTCCTGATAACCGAAAACAATTAGATAAATTTATTACTCATAAGGAAATCACTGAGGTTATACAATCAATGCACTCTGGAAAGACACCAGGCCCTGATGGATTTCCGGGAGAATTCTATAAGGCTTTCTCTTCATTGCTTAAACCTTATTTAAGTTCTGTTTTTTTCGGATTCTTTTAAATTGGGAAGGTTACCACAATCCTTTTATGAAGCTCCCATTTCACTTATTCTTAAGAAGAATAAAAACCCAACAGAATGTTCTTCATATAGACCAATTTCTTTACTAAATGTTGATGTTAAAATTTTATCCAAAGTTTTGGCTCGTAGATTGGAAAATATTTTACCATTAATTATATCCGATGATCAGACGGGGTTTATCAAAAACTGTTATTCCCAATTTAATATTCTTCATTTATTGAATATTATTTATTCTCCTTCTAACAAAATATCGGAATGTGTGATCTCTCTAGATGCTGAGAAGGCCTTTGACCAGGTCGAATGGAGTTACCTATTTAAAACTTTAGAGAAATTTAACTTTGGGCCCAATTTTATTCAATGGATTAAATTACTTTATTTATCTCCTTCTGCCTGTGTTCTTACTAACTTTCAACTTTCTGAACCTTTTTAAACTTCAACGTTGAACTAGACAGGGATGCCCTTCGAGCCCTCTGCTATTTGACCTGGTCCTAGAACCTTTAGCTATTGTTTTTTGACAATCTACAGAGATTGCCGGTATCTCTAGGAGAGGTACCACCCATAAAGTTTCGCTCTATGCTGATGATTTACTGCTCTTCATTTCTAATGTTGAGACTTTGTTACCTTCTATGTTTTCTTTACTTTCCCGTTTTAGCCAAGTTTCAGGATATAAATTGAATTTACACAAGAGCGAACTTTTCCCTTTGAACAATCTGATACCATTTGATATTAATCTTCCTTTTAAAACTGTAAGAAATCATTTTACCCATTTGGGTGTAACTATTACTAAGAATTATAGACATTTATTTAAAGAGAACTTTCTTGCTTTACTGAATTATGTGAAAAGGATATTACCAAATTGGTCACCCCTCTCTATATCGCTGATTGGCCGCATTAATTATATTAAAATGAATATTTTACCTAAATTTATGTATCTATTTCAGACTTTGCCTGTTTTTATCCCTAAGTCTTTTTTGGACTCCCTTGACTCAATTATCTCTTCTTACATATGGGAAAATAAACATCCTAGATTAAATAAAGTTCATTTTCAGATAGCTAAAAATAATGGAGGCTTTGCTTTACCCAACTTTAGGTTTTATTACTGGGCAGTCAATATACAAAATCTTACTTTTTGGTTACATTATATTAATCACGAGGCCTGTCCAGTATGGGTTTCTTTGGAAGTTAATTCTGTTAAAAATTTTCTATTATTTCTTTGCTTAGCTCTTCACTTCCTTTATCAATAAATAAATTAACTGATAATTTGGTAGTTAAACACGCTTTGAGGATTTGGTCACAATTTAGAAAATACTATGGTTTATTGAGATTTTCTTTGTCTAGTCCCATTTTTGCTATTTTTTCTTTATACCTTCTATGACTGACATAGTTTTTAAAGAATGGGATAGATTGGGCATTACTCATTTTCAGGATCTGTTTGTTGGAGGAAATTTCTTAACGTTTGAACAATTGTCAACTAAATATAATTTGTCAAAAACTCACTTTTTCGATATTTGCAAATTAGAGATTTTCTCCGATCTCAAGTACATACCTTCCCTATAAGTCCTAATAAGAACTTATTAGATGTAATTTTTAATTTGAAGCCTTTTTATGATGCTTCAATATCTAAGATTTATGGTAGATTATCAGGAAAGAATAAGGTCCCTTTAGACAAAATTAAAAACGCTTGGGAATGTGATCTGCAGATTTCAATTTCTGAGGAAACTTGGAATCAGATTTTTAAACTGGTTAATACTTCTTCATTATGTGCACATCATTCTCTCCTTCAGTGTAAAGTGGTCCATACAGTCCATTTGTCCAAAGACAAGTTATCGCGTTTCTATTGGGATATATCTCCTTATTGTGACAAATCCAATAACGGAGAGGCTTCTTTAATTCATATGTTTTGGTCATGTCCGAGTCTGGAAAAATTCTGGATAGAGGTATTTCAAACTTTTTCCGTACTTTTTAAAATAAATTTTAAGCCAAATCCTTTAACTGCATTATTCGGGATTGTTGGAGAAAAAGATATAATTCTGGAGGCTTCCGACTTATACATATTGGCCTTCATTTCTCTTACAGGAGGGCTGTATTGCTTAAATGGAAGGAAACTAATCCCCCCACTCATGCTCAATGGTTACGAGATGTTATGTCATATCTAAATTTAGAGAAGATCCATTGCTCTATTTCTGGATCTATTCTGAACTTCCAAATATTATGGGGACCTTTTTTGAACTACCTTCAAAACCACTGATTTGGTGCTTAATGTACAGATATTGGCCAATACTACTATGTCTTTAGGATATTACTAAACAGCTTCAGTTTTGGTAGTGGGTTAGATTTTTTAATAATAAAATTATTCCAACTTATTAATATCAACTGATATCTTTTTTGTTTATTAATATGAAGCATTGTGATTTCTAGTGTGATTCAATACAATCTATTTTGTAACATTTTCTCTCTTTTTCCTTTATTTCATGCGCTTTGTACTTCTTATTTGAAAATTAATAAAAATATTGAAAAAGAAAAGAAAGAAGCACTTGGATAGGTACATAGAGGTGAGAGGCCTGGAGGGATATGGCCAAATGCAGGAAATTGGAATTAGCTCGGTGGACAACATAGTTGGCGTGGACTTTTTGGGCCAAAGGGCCTACATCCATGCTGTATTGCTCTATGACTCTATGAAGGGCTCTATTTAAATATCTCTTTGAAGACCCATCTGCTCTGTTCGATAGTCATGCTCAGTCTCAGGATTAACCAGATATAATAATGGCTGTGAATTCTACTCCTCTAATTCAGTTCCACTGACCTCAGTGGAGCCAAATTTTGACAGTGGGTTATAATCTGTGATCAGCAATATGTGTGTACAATGAGCACAAGCAAATGTGAAGGTTCCACCAGCATTGTTGTCAATGCATGTCCACCTGAACAGTAAATTGCAGTAAACAAGATTATATATTTAAATCGTTACAGTGGGACTTAAACCCACAACTCTGTGACACAGAGCTGCCCTCCATTATGGCAGTAATAAAAACAACATCTCACAATTGAATTATGCTGCGTTGGTGTACAAATGCCAACAGTGGTATTTTATTCTGCTTCCCAAATACCATTCTAATCAACAAGCACATCAAATATGCTTCTCAAATAGTATTCAATTAAACAAGCATACCAACATATATGGGTCTCTGAAATGGAAAGTCACCAAGAACTTAAACTCATTTATAATATGAAAAATGATTAAAGCTGACACCAACTTAACTGAATCAAAATGCATTGGTGAAGTATTTATTTCCCATGCATTTATATGTTGGCTGGGAGAAGGGAACTTTCATTGTTAGTGTCATTTGGAGGAAAACAAGTTGGGTTTCCCTCAACAACTACTCAGGCTGAGATTCATTCCCTACAGCCCAATAGCCAATCTCCACCATACTATCCATCTCAATTGTCTTAGCCGGGACTTCACTCAGGAAAGGCTATCTTCCATTAAGCTGCATCTTTGCTTTGGCTCTTCCCTGTGACAAACTGATTCTTTTACAACAGAAGTTCCTATCATAGATATTTCCCTAAACTACATGCATGGTCAAAATGGAAATACAGCTTGATGTCGGGAAGCTTTTCATAAAGTACCAAGAGCTAGTGAATGGAATTAATGTAGATAGGTATTTGATGGCATGGTGGACTGAAGGACATGTTTCTGTGCTGTATGACTCTATGCCTCTAACTGTAATGGCCAATTAACTCCAAATTCCCATTCAAATTAAACACCATCCTGACCTGAGCATACATTGCATGTCCCTAACCAAAACAGAAAATGTTGGAAATGCTCAGCACATCAGGCAGAAGCTGCAGAAGGAGAAATAGTTAACAGTTAACCCAGGTAGTCCTGAGGAAGGGTTCTGGACCTAACATGTTGACTGTTTCTCCTTCCATAGATGCCACCTGACCTGCTGAGTACTTCCAACATTTTCTGTTTTTCTTGCGAACTTCCGGCACCTGCAGTTTTCCTTTGCTAATCCTCAAGTCAAAATAATGAAGCTGCCGACAAAATAATGAAACACCACTCTGCAGCACCTTCACCACATAACCATGGCAATTAAAAGTCAGCTCCCCACTACCTTCTCAACAACATCTTCATCCAGCACATCAATATGAACAATTCTTTCAACTCAGTCACATGACACCTCACTACAGAGGACATTTGAATTTTCAATGACTGCAAAACATAAAGAACAACCTGAGTCACAAAGCAAAAAAAGATTTTCCCTAAAACGGTCTTTGGGCAAAATTAACCAGATCAATGAAGAACAGGCAGGGCAATAATGATGGAGAAACCAATGAGATTAAAAATAGATAAATTTGCAGAATCCATTGGATTCCATCCCAGGGAATCATATGAATTGGGTGAGCTAACTGTTGATGCATTGGTCATTAGCAACATCCTTTGAGGATACATCTAAGTTAGTAGATAAGCAGATGTTATTTACAAGAACTTCTAGAAGGCATTCATGGGAACAAATATATAGGAGTAGATTATGTGATTTATTCCACCACCCATTGACTGAGCTGTGGCTAACTCCTCATACCCACCCTTTTCCCATATCACTTAATATCTTTACTTAAGAAATATCTAACATTCATAGATATGGAGCTAACACTGAGCTGGTATGAATTGGTGTTGTGGAAGAACATTATACTCTAAATGTGGTCATGTTTTCAAGCAACACTTCTCAAAGGCCTAGCTCCAACCTAAGATTATTCCCTCAGCCCT
Source organism: Pristis pectinata (assembly GCF_009764475.1). Classification (NCBI taxonomy): domain Eukaryota; kingdom Metazoa; phylum Chordata; class Chondrichthyes; order Rhinopristiformes; family Pristidae; genus Pristis; species Pristis pectinata. Next base: position 46,926,148 of record NC_067411.1, on the reverse strand, counting down.
AAACTTCCCGGCCAACATGCCCAAGAGAAGGCTCTCTCTCTGCCCCAATCCTGACTCTCCTAACCCACAATTAGTTCCCCTGACCTTGGAAATTTCAGAACTTTCAATCAAGCTAACAGTCAGCCTTTAACTTTCAGAAATAACATTACACTGTAATCTTGCTAGTAGATGAATAGCTACCATAATCACAACACCCTGCCTCCTACCTTCGATCTGGCAAGTTACACATCCATATCAATTGATTGTCTCCAATTCCTTGCTTCCTCATTTTTGTAATTAGTATTTTATTTGGAAGTAAATGTGCCATGGAACCAATTTAAATCTCTAAGGGGCAAGAGCTCTACTTGCCAACAGAAGAACAACTGATAACAAAAGAGGTAAGAGACATGATATTCAAAATCAAGTAAAGAGACAAATATTAGAACATATCCTGATAGCTGGGGAGAGATATAAAGAAATGCCAAAAGTGACAAAGCAGGCAATAGGAGCTAAATAAATTACCAAGTCATGTTAAAGTGAACACAACATGTTTATTATTATATGAGAAAATTGGAAGTACAGGCAGTCTCCAGGTTACAACATGGTTCTGTTTCTGAGAACCGTTTGAAACCTGGAGTCAGGAATGAACAAAAACAGTGTGTGGGAGAGGATCACAGAAAAAAGCTGTGATGGGAGAGCGAGCAGACGCTCTCAGTTCTGCTCACTTGACCCAGTTTCTGATTGTTGCGGCTCAGGGATTGGTTGGTGCTTAGTGTGGAGAGAAAGCACGTGGTAATGCCCCATTCCCACCCGCAGAAGATGCCTGCAGCTTCCCAGCAGCCGACAAATCCATCTCCATCCACCCAAATGCTCATTCTTATGTACAGGATATCCATCATTCGAGCATTTGTAACCCTGGGAGGATCTGTAGTCAGAGGCAATGTGGAACTCTTCAAAATGGGAAGTTGTATTATCATGAATGAAACTTAGGAATCGACAACGTAGGCCCTGCTTGTAACTGAACCCAGAGAGTTATGACAGCATTCTAACAAATATTTAATGCATTTTGATGACAGATCATTGACTTGAAACATTACTTCTGTTTTACTCTCCACAGTGTTGCCTGACTTATTGAGAACTTCCATCATTTTTGTTTATATTTCCGGTAAGTTTATGTTGCTTTCCTTCCATAGCTCAGAACACATTAACTCTGGTGTGCTCTGACCAAGACTTCATTAGAGTTGAATTCTAATGTATTCTTCTTACATCCCAGCACTCTAGATATAGCCAGCAATTCATTGCACTTTTTGAATACAGTACTTTCTGCACCTATTCGTGTTGTATTAATGATCTAATATGCATAGACCCAAGTCTCTTGGACCTTCACTGCTTTACTCTTCTCTCTATTCTATTCTGTCATTTACATGTCCAAAGCACATGTTCTTTGCATGTCATAGAGCCATACAACATGAAACAGGCCCTTTGGCCACTGAGTCTGCACCAACCATCAAGCATTCATTTATACTAATGCCGTACTAAACTTTTTTTTAATCTTCCCACATTCCATCAACTCCCCTCAGGTTCTACCATTCATCTACAACAGCCTAGTAATTTCTAGGGTAGGGACCATGTTCGGTACAGTTTGTGGGCGAAGGGCCTGAATTGTGCTGTAATTGTTCTATGTCTATGTTCTACATACAAGGAGGCAATTTACAGGGGTCAATTAGCCTACCAACCAGCACATCTTTGGGACATGAGAAGAAAACTGGAGCACCTGGAGAAACCCATGTGGTTACAGAGAGAATGTGCAAACTCCATACAGACAGCACAAAGGTCAGGACTGAACCCAGGTTGCTGGAACAGTGAGGCAGCATCTCTGTTACATGAGCCACTGTGCTGCTCCAGTCTAAACATGTGTTTAGATCCAAATCCCCTGCCAGAGTTTGGCCATTTACTTAATTCTGTAAATATCTCTTTGTAATTAAGTAGCTCCATTTATGTTGTTTATAAGTCTAGCAATATTAATGTTATTAGTAAACGTGGATACAATCTATTCCAGCATCCAAATCTATTACAAAAATTGGGGAATGCTTGTGGCTCTAACAAAGATTCCTGCAGATCTTCCAAAAAAGGAATATTTCTCAAACCAATAGAATATTAGGAAGTAATAATAAGGGCACCTGGAATGTTCTCACCTTCTTCCTCTAAAGCTTCAGGTGGAACGATATGGTCTTTGGGATTTTAATGCCATTATTTTCTTTATTACTGTAATTTTGCTCACTGGTGAGTCTCTGCTCCTGATTCAATATTAGCTTCCTCAGGAAGCTTGGGACACTATCCTCATTAGTAATGCAAGTAGTAAGGCAAAATAATCATTCAAAATCTCTGCCATTTTCAAATTTCCATTTATAATATCACTGCTTTCCATTTTTAAGGGTCCTATGTTGTATCTGACTGCTTTCAATTTCCTGATAAAATGGTAAACATTTTTCATGCTCATTTGATATCCATTTCCATGGTCCTTTTATTTAGCTCTTACTACTTGCTCTCTTTCATATCTTTCCCCAGGCATCAGGACCTGTTCTAGTAATTGTCTTTTCACTTTTTTTTGTTTTTGTGTTTCTTGTCTTTTCAGCCATCCAATGATGTTCCTATTCTGGCAAGCTCTTGTCCCTGAGGGATATGACTTGTTTCTGTGTCACATCTGATTCTTTATGAACTGAGTAAAAGACTATTTACAAAATGGGAAAAAAAGGAATTGGAAGTAACATTTGTTTTCATTTTTTCATTTTTCAGGAGAAGGTTGTCGTTGGCAATGCCAGCATTTATGGCACATCCCTAATTGCCCTTGAGAAAGTTGTGGCAAACCACCTAATTGAAGTTCTACAGCCCTTCTGGTGAAGGTATTCCAACGCTGTTGCCGTGAAGGCAATTCCGGGATTTGGACTAAGTGATGATGAAGGAATAGTCAAAATGGTATGTGACTTGAGGTAAAGCTGCAAATGGCAATGCTCCCATGTGTCTCAAGTCCTTGCCATTCTTGGTGGTAGACATCACATATTTGTGTGGTGCTGACAGAGTAACTGACATGAGCAACTGGCAGGTATTTTGTAGATAACACACACTGCAGTCAATGTGCACCACTGGTGGAGGAATGACTGTTGATGGTAGGATAGAAAACAAATAAGCAGGCTACTTTGTTTTGGATGGCATTGAGCTTTTAGTGACCTGTTAGAACTGCATTCATCCAGGCAAGTAGACAGCAGTCCATCTTTCTCCTGAGCTCTGCCTTGTAAATGGTGGAAAGGCTTTGGTGTGCCAGAAAATGGGTCACTCACCAAAGAATACCCAGCCTCCAAACAGATCTCATAGCCACAATATGTATGTGGTTGGCCAATTGAACTTATGCCAAGATTTTGATGGTATAGGATTTGGCAACAGTGATTCCATTTAATATAAGGTGATTAAGGTTCGCTCTATGGAGACAATCACATTTGTAGTTGGAATGTTACTAACTAAGTATCAGCCCATGTCTGAATGTTGTTAAGGCCTTGCTGCATGCAGGCATGGGCTGTTTCATTTACTGAAGAGTTGCAAATGGAATTGAACATTATGCAATCATCAGTGAACCTCCCCACTTCTGACATCATGAGCTTATGACACCACCTGGGGGATCTCCGACAGTGATGTCCTGGGACTGGGATGGTTGCCTTCCAACAACTTTTATCACCTTCCTTTATGTGAGGTATGACTCCAACCACTGGAGTGTTTTCTCTTTAATGCCCATTGACTTCTGCAACTCACACATACCACAGCTGCAAGTGGTGGCATCCACAAGAATGTAGCGAGGCAGTCTGGAGAGGAAGGGAGCAAGCCCAATGCCTCAATTATCAAGATACTGAAATTTAATAAGGAGATCCACACGAGGAGAGAGGTTCCCTGTGCCAAGAACCCAGGTGGTCATCAAATGCAACAGCCAGGTGTGCCTGGAGGTGGCACCAGGGCTGACATTCAAGAGTGAGACATCAGCAACATGGGAGAAAATACAGGAAGAAATATTAGGACCTGACCCAATACATGAAGGTAAGAGCGTTATATCTTACATTCAGTACATAGATGTGGTAACCTTAAGGTACATCACTCTGACCACTCAGGCATCAGGTCTCACTTTCCCACACTCACTGACAGCCAAACAGACACATTCTCTAACCCCCCTCTCTACCCCATTCACTAAGAAAAAGGACCATCAAGTAAGCCGACTATGTAGACATAGGAGACTGCAGAAGCAGCCCTGATGCAGGATTTCTATCTGAAATGTCAACAATTCTTCTCCCACAGATGCTGCTCGACCCATTGAGTACCTCCACGCATTTTTTGTATATTGCTCCAGATTCCAGCATCTACAGAACTTCTTGTGTCTCTGTTTTGCTGCTGGGAGTCTCCGACCTGATGGCCTCAACATCGATTTCTCTAACTTCTGGTAACCTCACTCCTTCTTTTCTCCCCCCCCCCAACTCCTTTGTCTTCCTTTATTCCTGTGGCTCCCTTCCCCCACCTTGCTGACCTGCCCATCTCCTCTCCTCCCCTCCCATCCTTTATTCCATGGTCCAATGCCCTCTCCTACCGGATTCCTTCTTCTTCAGCCGTTTGCCTCTTCTACCTATCACCTCTCAGCTTATTACATCTTCTCCCCCTCCTCCACCCGCTACCTTCCCCCTCTCACCTGGACTCGCCTGTCACTTGAACTCACCTATCACCTGCCTGTGTGTGCTCCTCCCCCTCCCCCACCTTCTTATTCTGCCTTCTGCCCTCTTCCTTTCCAGTCCTGATGAGGGGTCTTGGTCCAAAATGTCAACTGTTTAGTTCCCTCCATGGATGCTGCATGACCTGCTGAGTTCCTTCAGCAGATTGTTTGCTAAATTAGATATGTCATGTGTCTGCTTCATTGATTTTCTTACAGAACAAAATTCTTAGAGTAAGTGCTTGTCATTTCCTCAAGAGAGGTCCGTTGGGCTCAGACAGGCCTGAAGAAGGAGGTCTTTTTCCTAATGGGCAATCAGGTAACCTGAGCCCACTCTCTGTGGGGTCACAGAACAGGCTTTGCAGTCTCCATCGTGAGCTTACATTCATTCTCCATCTTACATTCTTTCACAATCACTCCCTCTACTAATGAAAATATCTCTCTGTCTTTCCACAAAGGGGCCATGCACATAGCTACTGCCAAGCTGTTGTTTGTCCTTATTTTGTAGGCTTACTACTGAGAAACTCTCCCATTCCCCATTGTGATTTGTAGAGGAGGAGATAAGATCATATATCTTTGTTAGTCACATGTACATCAAAACACACAGTGAAATGCATCTTCTTTTTGCGGTAGAGTGGTTCTGAGGGCAGCTCACAGTGTCGCCATGCTTCCGGCGCCAACACAGTATGCCCACAAGTTCCTAACCTGTACGTCTTTAGAATGTGGGAGGAAACCGAAGCACCCGGAGGAAACCCATGCAGACACGGGAGAACGTACAAACTCCTTACAGACAGCGGCCGGAATTGAACCCAGGTCGCTGACGCTGTAAAGCGTACGCTAACCGCTAAACTACTCCGTTGCCATTACTACCAAATACCAGCTCAGATATAAGGACAGAGCATAGGTAAGAGCGGAATGCTGCATGAGGGGAGGCAGGAAGGTTAGGAAGTCTGAAGAGCTGGCTCTTAGAGGGTGACTCCAGGCAATAATGCTATCCTGGAGGAATCAGATATGTGCAGGGGAAGGTCTGGTGAGTTTGCACAATACAATGCCCATGCATTGTTTAGGGTGTCAAACCAATGACTAGAAGCATGAAGGAGTTAATCTTGCAGAGTTGGTGCGGAGCCAGGAGAGCATCACCTGTCCCAGGACGTGCCACAAACGTCAGCTCCAATTACTTTCAACACATTGGCCACTGGTAGCTGATGTATCAGGTTTTCTGCTTCCAGGGAGGCAAAGGTTGACCCATTCAACATGCTCCACTCACACCAGAGTCTAACACTAATCCCACCAGAGCTCTGCCGACTGCACGCCAGTGGCAGGTCAATCTCCAGTATAAATAGATTGCGGTTCTTTAGGAGGAAATGACTCACTGAACCACACTGCACTATCAGGGTGTGGGCAGGAATTTAGAAGGAGTAGCTCATCAGGATTGGTATGGATCAGGAGGCTATGGTAATGGCAGGGCCATCTGGGTCACAGCAGATCGGCATATCGCTGACTCTCTGCCCCTGTGGAGTTTGGAGCCACTTGTCCTCCCTCTGTTGTGAATTGTGCCATGATCCTTCACAGGACTGTTATGAAATAAAATGTAACAACAGGCAAATAAGCAGATCTTAGAATGGGTGACAATAACCATGGTGCAAACGATTGGCTCTTAGGAACTTCTTGAAGAAGGAGGGAGGTAGAGAGGTTTGGAGAATGAATGCCTGAGCTTAGAGCAAAGACAGCCAGTGACAGAGATCAAAAAATCAGGACTATGTAAGAGGCCAGAACAGAGGAGCACTAGAGTATTGTAGAGTTGAAGAAGGCTGCACAGCTAGAAGGGCCACAAAGAAGTGAGGAATGAAAGAGAATTTTGATCTGTTCTGATGAAGGGGCATGACCTGAAATCTTAATTCTGTCTACAGATGCTGCCTGACCTGCTGAACATCTCCAACATCCTCTGCTTTCATTGCAGGAGAATCTTAGAATTGTTTCTGTTGCCATACCGAACGCTGGAATAGGTCAGCAAGCTTCTTCTTTTCTGGAAGTCCTCAGGATCAAGGACAACTTCCTTCCACTCCAATTTTGCAGATTTTGTTGTGTCTAATGAGGCCACAGATGGGGCAGGAGGTGATTAACAGTGCAGACATATGGCTAGGTGTGAGGTGGTCCATTCCTCCCTCCACTTAAGAAAACCTTCTGTTTGCTCCTGAAGAATGGTCTCAATGTTCTCAATGTCATTCTTTCTCCCCTTTGAACCAGCAATTCCCAGGAAGCAGTGAGGATTTGCATTTCTTCCAGGAGGAATCTTTCCTCTGTCCCTCAGCAATCTCTCTCATTGACAGAATTTCTGCTTCAGGAGTCTAGTGTCGGGCAGGTGAACAATGTGGCCTGTGCAATGTAGTCAACTTCCAGTAATTAGGACCTCTTTGTTGGGGGTGTGGTCTGGGAGAGGACAGGTATTGATTTGCTTATTGCTGCAGTGAATTTGGAGGATTTGCAGAGACACAGGGTGATAAGTGACTGGAAACTGGTAGAAGTTAGGGTTCAATCAGCAGAGCTTTGAATATATTCAACTTCACTGATGGTGCAGTCTCAGAGGCCTAAAAGGAGAGTATTGTGAGAGTAAGGAATTTTAAAATGTGCTGAATGAAGTATATAGAGGCAACGTTTACGCTTTAATGTGTAATTGAACACTCAAGTTATATATAATCAAAGACACAAGCACATTCAGATCTTACTGTTAGCTTAGTAGCATGTCAGTGAATAGGTCTCTTGTCATATAGTCCAGTGATGGTAATAAACCCTACATTATTTAACAAATGAATATTTCTTAATAATTTCCACATTTACCATCTATATGCTCAGCAAATTTCTAATCATTACCATTTTTCCACTCATTCTGTAGGTGTGCTGGAATTCCCTAATTAGAATTACAGAATAGAAATGCTTACTAATGATAAGTAAGGATATCTGGTCCATTTCATACAAAACTCTTCTGACATTCTAACAGATGGCATGAAAGGGCAAAGACTCAACTGATTAAAAGCTCCTTTAACATTTCTGAGTAAAAGGCTGTGCTTAGTTGCTAGGATTCTTGACTCACTGTGGAGTCAAGCCTCTCTTCAAGGACCAGCTGAAAATCTAGGGTAATGGTCTGGTGTGGTACTGATGGATTGCTACACTTTTGTAATCTTGGGTGGATGTAAAAATAATCAATGAGCACTATTTTGAAAAGGACCAAGGAAATTATCCTCAGTGTCCTGCCCAATATTTATTTCTCAGTTCATGTCCAGAAACAAGTTTCCTCAGTCATTCTCATGTTGCTCCTCGGGGATGGTTATTGAGTGTAGATTGGCTGCCATGTTTTTATATTACAATAATGAACACACATTAAACAGCGTCTCACATTTTGTAAAAGGAGCAATAGAAAAAGTAAAATAAAATCTATGCTTGTTAACTGCTTGTTGAATTACATTCTGCCTGCCTGAGGGATACATGGAACAGTCCTGGTTTCAGTCACATTAAGCAACCCCTCGTCCACCCACCCACCCAACCCCCCCCAACCACCCTCCACGCCACCCCACACCCCATCCCACCTCCACTTTGCCCCCCAACCACACCCAGCCCCCCACCCACCCCCCAAACACCCCCACCCCCACCCTTTCTGTTCTTATTCAGAACTCAGAGCTTTTGTCACCTCTACTGCCATTTCCACCCTGTTCTCAACTTCACATGTTCCATCTCAGACTCTGTCCTTTCTTGGCTTCTCCATCTGCATCTTAGGGGACAGATCAGCCACTAACATCCATTACAAACCACAGACTCACTCCCACTGCTATCTCCAATATACCTCCTTCCACCTTGTCTCAAGTAAGGACTCCATTCCATTTCCCAGTTTGTCTAGCTTTGTCATCCAAGTTCTGATGATGATGCCTTCACATCCATGTCTTTAGATGTCTTCCTTTATCATGACTCAGATAAAAACATGTACCTTCAGATTTAATACTGATGAGGAAATCTTTCTAATTTATGTTTTTTAAATTGAACAAGCCTTTAATCCCAATTTTACCTGGCCCTTTTTGATTATGATCTTCAGATTATTGTGTAATATTGGGAGGGTGGTATGTTGGCCCGACAAGTGAATGACGTGAATGTGCAGGGTCAGTATTGAGCTCAGAGTGACTGCCTGGCCTCAGCACTTTAAAGCTGACCAGGCTGTTCATTCAACTTAAAATTCCTATTTGTCCTTTGGGGCCAAGGAGGTAAAACAAACTACGCTAAATTAACTGCTTTGCTGCTTTTCAATGCAATAACAGGGAATTTTGCCAAGTGCAAACTCTCATAAGATAAGGTAAAATTAAGGTTGAAGTGGTGAGATACTGTGAGGTCAGGAGAATCAGAGGTAACATGCCTCAATGACTACCAACCAGTGGCTCTGACATCCACCATCATGGAGTGCTTGAGAGGTTGGTCAAGCACGCATCAACTCCAGCCTCCCAGACAACCTGGACCCATTGCAATTCGCCTATTGCCGAAACAGGTCTACAGCGGATGCCATCTCCCTGGCCCCTACACTCAGCTCTGGAGCATCGGGACAGTAAAGACACCTACGTTAGACTATTGATTATTGACTACAGCTCTGCCTTCAATACAATAATCCCAGGCAAGCTTGTCACCAATCTCTGAGACGTAGGACTCAACACCTCCCTCTGTAACTGGATCCTTGACTTTCTAACAAACAGACCACAATCAGTAAGGATAGACAGCAATACCTCCGGCACGATTATTCTCAACACTGCTGCCCCACAAGACTGCGTCCTCAGCCCTCTACTCTACTCCCTACACACTCATGACTGTGTGGCCAGGTTCTGCTCTAACTCCATCTACAAGTTTGCAGATGATACCACCATTGTAGGGCCATATCTCAAACAGCGATGAGTCGGAGTACAGGAAGGAGATAGAGAGCTTAGTGGAATGGTGTCATGACAACAACCTTTCCTTCAATGTCAACAAAACAAAAGAGCTGGTCATTGACTTCAGGAAAGGGGGCGGTGTATATGCACCTGTCTACATCAATGGTGCTGAGGTCGAGAGGGTTGAGAGCTTCAGGTTCCTGGGAGTGAACGTTCACCAACAGCCTGTCCTGGTCAAATCATATAGATGCCATGGCCAAGAAAGCTCACCAGAGCCTCCACTTCCTCAGGAGGCTAAAGAAATTTGGTTTGCCCCTTTGACTCTAATGAACTTTTACCGATGCACCGTAGAAAGCATCCTATCAGGATGTATCACGGCTTGGTATGGCAACTGCTTTGCCCAGGACCGCAAGAAACTTCAGAGAGTTGTGGACACAGCCCAGCACATCACGGACACCAGCCTCCCCTCCTTGGACTCTGTCTTTACCTCTCGTTGTCTTGGTGAAGCAGCCAGCATGTTCAAGGATGCCACCCACCCGGGACATCTTCTCTTCTCTCCTCTTCCATCGGGTGGAAGATACAGGAGCCTGAGGGCACGTACCACCAGACTTAAGGACAGCTTCTTACCCCACTGTGATAAGACTATTGAACGGTTCCCTTATACAAGGAGGACTTTGACCTTCACGATCTATCTTGTTGTGACCTTGCACCTTATTGAACTGCACTTTCTCTGTAGCTGTGACACTTTACTCTGTACTGTTATTGTTTCTACCTGTACTACCTCAATGCACTCTGTACTAACTCAATGTAACTGCACTGTGTAATGAATTGACCTGTACGATCTGTTTGCAAGACAAGATTTTCACTGTACCTCGGTACAAGTGACAATAATAAACCAATACCAATACCAGATGGGCACATTCCTCTGAACCAAACCCAGGGATGGTAAAGGAAATCATATTAAACAATAATTTTAGGCCACTTCTGTTATTCCTAGCACTTGATTTGGTATCAATTTGCGAAGTTGCCCATCCATTTAGAAATGGAACATAGAACAGTGCTGGCCCAGCTTTGTAAATAATTTAGAGTATGGGACATGCAACAAATCTGTGCTTTTGTTGAAATAATCTGTATCGATATGAAGATAATTGTAAGTCTCAACTGAGATATAATGAACATAGAGTAGAGGTTAATACTGCAGGAAATGTGATCTCAAGCAATATTTGCTGCTCAGTATAGGAGCTGATATTTTGGCTTGAATGGACTGTGTAATAATGGACATCCACCTGTTAACTTTTTCCCCTTCCCCCACACCTGAACACCACCTTCATAATTTTTCCAGAGGTAAACAAAACAAAGACCAACAAAAGGGCTTGGAGATGCAAGTTTTCCCCATCAAATAATTTTAAACACAGACCAAATCCTATCACAGTGAACCTTTCAGTGGAATTTCATGTTCCTTTGTATTATACTCAATGATCAAAAAATGCAGTTCAGAAATCTTTAACCTTGTTTTTCATTATTTTGATAAATGAATGCAAAATGAAGCATTACAGTCTCAAATAGAATTTTCCCATGAAAATAGAGAACTACAATGAACCTTCATTACACAGGTTTTTATTAAGCATCTCACATGGGTAGTGAACAATGGGTGGGCTGGTTTATGGTAACTCACTCACTCTTAGAAAATGTGTTCACAAAAAACGATGTACCTGACCTTGCAGCAGAGTTCCCTTTCAAACCCTACCCCCACCAATCTCCCCTTTCCTGGTGTTAACAAAGCCATCCGTTCCTAATACCAAGTGGGTGAGGTGGTTTTTTCAGATACTGAGACAGCTTAACAATGATTTAATCCTGGCAATATTTGGAGAAATGGCATCAAATCATTAAAATTATCTCTTTTGATGACCTCCTCCCTGCCAAACTTCGCAAAGAGAACTGCAAGCCGTCACAACTCACTCAGTCTGAGGCCTCCCACCACTCTGTATCTAGGTACATGGAGGTCTCCAACTGGGGTTAGATTGCTGGAAGAGGAGTCACCTACCAGCATGAGGGTGAGGAGGTTTACTCCCAGTGAAGTGGAGAGGGATCAGTGAAGGAGGGGCCAGCTTCACGATGAGTGAGTGCTTGAAAGGTCAGGGTCCAGGATTGCAAAGGGACTGTGCCAATTTGCCACCAGAAAGAGAGGTACGTACCAATGGTTCCAGCACTAACTGCCTATTGGACAATTTGGCCCACTATCTCTAACTTCTCTCTGTTCTGATGAATGGCCAGTGACCTTAATGTTGACTCTCCTTTACTTCCTCACAACTTGTTCTCTTTTGTACATCTCTTTATTTTGTTTTTTGGCCACTTGCCAACACTATGGGTCACTTTACAGTACCTTAGGGATGAAACCAGAGCAGCCAATAGAAGTCCACATGGTCATGCAGAAAAAGTGTAAACTCTACACAGAACATCATCTGAGATCAGAATTGAACCAAGAGTCCCTAGAGCTGCAGGGAAGCAACATTAACTGCTGAGCCATTCTTGTTGCTTATGTTGTGCGATGTTAAAAGGACTCAAAAGGGAAAATATGGTGCACCCATTCCCCTGGAGGGACATAACAAGATTAGTGCCAAGCCATTCAGGAGGAAATCTGGATTTTCTTCACCCTTCATTCCTTCATTGGTCCCTCTCCACAACACCGGATTTCAGCACTTTAAGTCTTTGTGCTTGGGAGTTTCACCTTGCAGGAGTCTAAAAGAGGCACATTTGCAAGTTGTAATAGTGTGATTGGTTCATTGGCTAGTTAACAGCAGCCAATAAAAAGTAGCAAGCCTCAAGTGGAGGAGCTGAAGACTTGGATATTGAAAAAGAAGTGTGTCTCCTTGCTTGCTTGTGAGTTTCACTTGCAGGAATTTAAGTGGTAAGTCAGTTAATAGGTGATTGGCTAATTATCAGCAGCTAACAAAAGTTAGGGTCAAGTAGAGTGGCTACTTTGGAGCAGCTGTTTTGAGGGTGACTAGAAACCTGTGAATACCAGGCTTCAGTGAGGTGGGTAAGCAACACTAAGGTAAGGTTCTTATTCAATTTTTTTGTCTCTTTATTTCCCTCAAAGCTTTTTAGTCATGGTATGTGAGCTCAGACTTGTGTAATGTTCCTCCTGTGCAATGTGGGAACTTAGAGGCTACCAGTGTCTGTGATGACAATGTGTGCAGGAAGTGTCCAGCTGCAGTTCCTGACAGACTGAATGATGGCACTGGGGCTGTGCATGGATTCACTTTAAAGTATTTGCAATGCTGAGAATATTCTGGATAACATATTTAGTGAATTGGTCCACACCTTCAGTTTAAAGGCCTAGGGAACGATGAGGAATGGGTGACCAACAGGCAGAGCAGTAGCAGGAAGGTAGTGCAGGATTCCCCTGTGGTCATCTTCCTTCCACACACCCCCCACCCACCCAAAAAACTGATATACTGATACTACTAGGGGAGATGGCTCACCAGGAGAAAGCAGCAGTAGCCAGGATCATGGCACCATGAGTGTCTCTATTGCACAGAGTAGGAGAAAGTGGCAGAGCTAAGGTGGTAGGGGATTCCATGGTAAGGGGAATAAACAGGAGCTTCTGTGTCCACAAATGGGACTCTCAGCTGGTGTGTTGCCTCCCAGGTGCAAAGGTCAGATGTCTCAGAGTGGCTGCAGGGCATTCTGGAAGGGGAGGGTGAGCAGCTAGTTATCGTGTTGCATATAGGTGTAGGAAAATAGCAGGATAAGGTCCTACAAGCTGAATTTGGGGAGCTTGGCGATGGATCAAAAGTAGGAACCTCAAAAGTTAGCATGTCAGGATTACTATCTGTGCCACATCCTAGTTGAGTAGGAATAGCAGTGTAGTTAAGATGAATGTGTGGCTTGAGCAGTGGTACAGGAGGGAGGGTTTCAGATCCCTGGAGTATTGGAACTGGTTCTGGGGGAGGTGGACCACTACAAACTGGATGATCTACACCCAGGTAGGACTGGGATCAATGTCCCTGGGGGATTGTTTGCTCGTGCTGTTGGGGAGGGTTAAAACTAATATAGCAGGGGGATGTGAATCCATGCAGAAAGATAGAGGGAAGCAATGCAGAGACCAGAGCAAAAGTTTTTTTAAAAAAAGGAAAAGAGTGAAGTACAGAAGTCAAATGCAAAGGTTACTAGGTTCTAAAAGGACAATGAGTGTAAGGACACTTTATCTGAATGCTGTAGTATTCAAAACAAGGTCAGTGAACTTATGGTACAATCAATACAAAAGTATATGATTTAGTGGCCATTACAGAAATGTGGTTGCAGGGTGGAGACAATATCCAAAGGTAATACAGAAGGTAAGGGAGGTGGGGTAGTGTTCTCAATTAAGAATGAGATCAGGGTGATAGTGAGAGATAAGGTCTAAGGAGCAGAAAGTTGAGTCCATCTGGGTAGAGATTAGGAATAGTAAAGGGAAAAAATAACTGTTGAGTTGTCTATAAGCCACTGCCTAATAACATTACAGTAGCATGGGCAATAAACCAAAAAATATTGATGCATGTAAGAATGGAACGGCAGTTGTAATGGGGGACTTCCACAAAGATTGCCTCAACCAACTTGACTTGCTCAGTCTTGAGGAGGACTTCATAGAATGCATCTGTGATAGTTTCTTGAACAGCATGTTAGTGAAACTATAAGGGAAACTGCTATCTTTGATCTGGTCCTGTACAATGAGACAGGTACAATTAATGATCTTGTAGTTAAGGATCCTCTTGGAAAGTGATCATGGTATGATTGAATTTCTCATACAAATGGAGGTGCAGTAATTTGATCTAAAACCAGTGTATTATGCCTAAACAAGGAAGACTACAACAGGGATGAGGGAGGAGTTGGCTAGTGTAGGACTGGGAATACAGGCTATATGGTGGATGGTTGGTGAACAGTGGAAGACATTCAAAGGTTTTTCAGTGCTCAACAGAAGTATATTCCAGTTAAAAGCAAGGACGGCAGGGTAAGCAGAGGCTGCCTTGGATAACTAAGGAAATAAAAGAAGGCATCAAGCTAAAAGCTCATGCATACAAAGTCACGAGTAGCAGGAAACGAAGATTATGAAAACTTTTTTTAAAAAAAAGCAACAAAAAGCACTAAGCAAGCAATAAGGTGAGGGAAGATAGATTGTGGAAGTAAAATAGCACAAAATATAATAAAATCTTGCTTTTATATAAAGCAGAAAAGAGTGGGTTAAAGTGAATGTCAGTCCCCTGGAAGATAAGGGGGAATTAATATTGCGTGATGTGGAAATGGCAGAGGCCTTGAATGATGATTTTGTCTGTCTTCATGATAGAGGATACATCTAACGTGCCAGAGATGTTATGGATGTGATTGGAGGTGAGGACCTTGATACAATTGCTGTCACTATTGAGGTGATGAGCAAATCAGTGGGGCTAAAGTTAGACAAGTCCCCTGGTCCTGATGAGATGCATCCCAGGGTACTGAAAGAAATGGTGGAAGTTATAGTAGAGGAGTTTGTGATAGTTCTTTGAGGATGTAATGAGTACAGTGGATAGAGGGAACTGGTGGATGTTGTGTACTTGGATTTCCTGGAGGCTTTCAATAAGGTGCCATAAGACTTGCCAATAAGATAAGGATGCATGGAGTTGGGGGTAATATATTAGCATTGATAGGATTGGTTAACAATAGAAGGTAGAGTTGGGACAAATGGGTGTTTCTCTGGTTGGCAATCAGTGGTGAGTGGGTTTCTGCAGGAGTCAATGCTGGGCCTGAAACTGTTCACAATATATACTAACGATTTGGAAGAGGGGACAGTGTAGCATATCTAAATTCACTGTCACTAAATTGAGTGGAAAAAGCAAATTGTGCAGAGTCTGCAGAGAGAGGTTAAGTGAGTGGTCAAGGGTCTGGCAGATGGAGTACAATGTTGGTAAATGTGAGGTCATCTACTTTAGAAGGAAAAATAGAAGATGAGGTTATTATTTAAATTGTGAATGATTGCAGCATGCTGTTGTCCAGAGGAATTTGGGAGTGCTTGTGCATGAATTGCAAAAGGTTGGTTTGCAGGTGCAACAGGTTATCAAGAAGGCAAATGGAATGTTGGCCTTCATTGCTAGGGGGATGAAATTTAAAAGCAGGAAGGTTATGCTGCAACTGTACAAGGTACTGGTGAGGCTGCACCTGGTCTCCTTACTTGAAGGATATACTGTCTTGGAGGTGGTGTGGAGGAGGTTCACCAGGTGATTTGAGAGATGAGGGGGTTGGCCTATGAGGAGAGATTGAGTCACCTAGGGCTATACTTGCTGGAATTCAGAAGAATGAGGGGATCTTAGAAATGTAAAATTATGAAAAGGATAGATAAGATAGAGGTGGGAAGGTTGTTCCACTGGTAGCTGAGACTGGAACTAAGGGACATAACCTCAAGATTTAGGAATAGCTTCAGGATGGAGATGAGAAACTGTTTTTCCAGAGTAGTGAATCTGCGGAACACTCTACCCAGGGGAGCAGAGGTTACCTCATTATCTAATTGTCTTAATAGATTTAGACTTTTGCATAGGGGAATTAAGCATTATGGGGAAAAGGCAGGTAGTGTGGATCAGAGTCCACAGCCAGATCAGCCATGATCTTATTGAATGGCAGAGCAGGCTTGATGAGCCAGATGGCCTATTCCTGCTCCTATTTCTTATGCTCTTAGCCCAGAAACTTGCAGATGTTGAGTGGCTGAGTCTTCTGAGGCAAGAGATTTTTGTTCAGTAAGAGTATTAAATTTATGGAAGTACAGATCAACCATGATTAGATTAAATGAAGTAGGCTCCTGAAGAATTACTCTTCTTAGCCTCAATCTGGCTCAAAGTTGTATGCATTTTCTACCCTCTCTTGCAGTGAAAGGGGTGGAGGAGGGGAGATCAGACAACAACCTTTCACTGGAGTTCTATAACTTTAATTAGACCAGCAAGATGCATGCAACTATTCTCTATTGCTTTTACAAATCCCTGGTGAGTGTGTAACCACGATCTGGAACCGTACAACAGCTGTGGGAATGTGATCTTGTTAAACCAACACTGTAATCAGGGGTGTCAACCTGGACTTTGTTTATCATGAGATTTCAGTAGTTCTTTATCAAGCTGCCTTCCAAACAAGTTCCTCCAGCCCAGTTCCTACATCAGTATTATTCTGCATGTGTAGCAGTGAACATCCATCATAATCCAGCTGGGTTTCCAGACATTGAATGTTTCCAACAATACGTTGACATGTCTTTAAACAGCAGGGAGGTGTCAGGCTGTTGGAAGCTGAATGAATTTCACAATATAAGCAAGAAATGCAGCTGAAGTATTATAATGGGTGATTAAAAGTATTGCTGCTTTTGCAGCATTATATTCTTTGGGAAAATTGCAAGTATCCAGATTACCTTTTTATAAACTAGGCTGATACTTCATTGTACCTCTGAGGGATTGCTGAGATTTCAAAGATGCTATTGTCTGGATGTGATATTAATGCAAGTCCATCTGTTTCCTCAGAAACATAAAATACCCTGGCACTACTGAAAGAAAAGCTAGGGAGTTCTCCCTCATCCTGCCCAATATTTAAACATGTCACAGGAATAACAGATTCAGGTCATTATCCTCGCCTACCTACTCATACCCCCACTCCTGAAAGTCAGCACCAAGTTTCGGTGGTTATCAGCAACACTTTATCCCAAATTTTCTGTTCTGTATGTTAACCTTCCATGGCTTCTTCAGTGAATATATTTATTCAAAGAAAATAAATTCATGTGTGATGTGAACTGTTATCAGGGGCTAGGTATTATTGCAGTTGCCTCATCTCTTAGGTTATGTCAGTGTCAGAAGTTAAAATAAAATAGCTTATGCCAAGATAAGAGTTTAATTTCCTTTCATGGTTTATCCTTGCTTCAATTATCATTCCATTCTGTAGATACTTTGGTCTCATTTTGAGATGAGACATTCATGTCCCATGGTGAGTGTACCAGCTCTTCCCTCTCCACTGCTCTTTTCCATGTTAACCATATTAGTACACTACTTTCAAACAATCATAACTTTCCTCACCAGCTGGTTTCTAATGAAGTATTTATGTACACAGAAAAAGGTTAACATGCAGATAGAGCAAGTAATTAGGAAGGCTAATGGAACTTCATTGTAAAGGGTATGCAGTGCAAAAGCAGGGAAGCTTTGATGCAAAATGAGACTTCTGAGTACTGCATACTATTTGTGTTCACATTGCCTTGGAGGCAGTGCAGAGGAGGTTCACTGGGTTGATTCCTGGGATGAGGGGATTGACATTTGAAGTCAAGCAGGTTTGAGCCTTATGATCATTGGAAGATAGAAAAATGGGTGATTTTTACTGAAATGCATCAGATTCTTGGGGGGGAGGGGCAGAATTAACAAGGTGGATGGTGAGAGGATCTTTCCAGTAGTGGGAATATTCAGAACCAAAGGACAGCTTCAGAATAAGGGGTGCTCACTTAGGATGGAGATGAGGGTGGTTATAACTAAATCTGGGATTCATCTGTAGAGGCAGGGTAATTGAATATGTTCAAGGCAGAGACTGGCAAACATTTAAACCCATGAGGAATTCAAGGAGTATGGATGAGAGCATGGGAAATGGTGTTGTGGCCATTATTGAATGGTAGTACAGGCTTGAGGCCCATTGGCTGGCTCCTGTTTCTTGTGTTCATGTACAAACCAAGCATTGTTAACACTGACAAATGATTTTTACAATCTCATTTTTGTTAGAAGCAATGTGGTACATGTCATGATATAATTGAATCCCTTTTTCAATTTGCTCAGAGCCAGCTGATTTACAAATTGATATAATATGAATAGGTAAAACTAACAAGAATAATCCAATGGGTGCCATGCAATATACTACAAACTCCTTAAAAATAACATCTGTAATGTATAAAAACATGTGAAATTCAAGACTTCTATAAACAGAATATAAACACTACCACAGGAATCACTGAATACTTTCATAGCCTTGTGTCCATGCAATGTCAGCACCTAAAGCATTTTCTAATCCAATCTTGATGGTCATTTTTTTTTTCTCAATACCATGCTCTGCTTCCTGAGAGAGTAATTCTTATCTCCCCAGTTCTTTTTTTTCCATTCTCCATTATGTAGAATCTCCTGCATCACCAAACATTACCCTGGCTGGAAGACTGGTGACCCCACCACTCTGCAGGCTAGTAATGTGATTACTGCTGGCTAAGATTCTGTAGTGAAATCCCTTGAAGTTGAGGTTGAAAGGTTACAGTAATCTTAATATAATAACGACACTAGGATATTCTTTCTCTATCCATCCTTGCTACAACTGAACTCCTGATCATCTTAGTGAATAATTCACCAATGATCCCATGAAGCACCAGCTCTAGTGAATGACATGTTCACTGCCCTGACTGTAGACCTCTCAGTGAAGCACTTGATGTCTGTTGGTGGATGACTAGTTAACCTGTCCTGGCTGCAGTGACCCTGTCCGACTATAACCCTAGTCCTCTTTGCAGTAACTCAGTGACCAAAAGGTCCCATTTATAAGATAAATCCCCACTGCCATAAACAATAGAAACTATAGCTTTTCCATTTGACTGCCACTATTGTCACACTCCCTTGTCCCCTCACTAATGAGTAATCAGTACTTCACCTCTTTTGGATACCAGTTTTGAGCTGTTTGATAGAGGCAAAATTTCTCAATTACATTCCAGGTGATCAAACAATTTCAGTAGTTGCAGTGAGTTACTTCAATATTTCCATTATGAAAATGGTTCAATAGGATTATGCATTCAGTGGTGCAGTTTGGGTAAGGCAATATTTCTAAACTGCCCACATCTGCTTTTTGCTGTTGAACAATTGTTTTTTGTTCTAATTGTTCTCGTTTTAAAAAAAATTGTATTTGTAGTCAGCACTACAGCACAAACAGCCCTTTGGCCCATCTAGTCTATGCTGGCCTGGTTTTCT
Source organism: Pristis pectinata (assembly GCF_009764475.1). Lineage (NCBI taxonomy): Eukaryota > Metazoa > Chordata > Chondrichthyes > Rhinopristiformes > Pristidae > Pristis > Pristis pectinata. The sequence goes on along the minus strand of NC_067411.1, from coordinate 46,906,565 downwards.
GCCTAGTCCCATCTACCTGCACCTATACCATAGCCCTCCGTACTGCTTTCATTCATGTACCTATCCAAACTTCACTTAAATGTTACAATTGAACCCACATCAACCACTTCCACTGACAGCTATTCCACACTCACCAAGTGAAAGAGTTCCCACTCAGATTCCCCTTAAGTATTTCACCTTTCACCCTAAACCTATGACCTCTAGTTCTAGCCTCACCCAACAGAGGGGGAAAAGCCTGCATGCATTTACCCTATCTATACCCCTCAATTTTATTTACCTAAGATCTCCTCTCATTCTCCTGCACTCCAGGAAATGAAGTCCTAACCTATCCTGTAACTCAGGTCCTCAGTCCTGGCAACATCTGTGTAAATTTTCTCTGCACTCTTTCAAGCTTGTTGACATCGTTCTGTGGGTAGGTGACCAGAACTGCACACAGTACTCCAAATTCAGTTTCATCAACTTCAATATAACATCCCAACTCCTGTACTCAGTGCCATGATTTATGAAGGCCAAGTGCCAAAAGCTCTTTACAACCCTATCTACCTGTGACACCACTTAAGGAATTATGCACCTGTATTCCAAGATCCCTTTGTTCTACTACACACTTCAGTGCCCAACCATTCAGAGTCTTACACTGGTTTGTCCTCCCCAAAGTGCATCACCTCACTTGTCTGCACTAAATTCCATCTGCTATCTTCCCAGCTGGTCCAGATCACTTCAAGCTTTGATAGCCTTCCTCACTGTCCACTATGCCCCCGATCTTGGTGGAACCTGAAAATTTGCTGATCCAGTTTACCATATAATCTAAACCATTAATATAGATGAGAAACAACAGACCCAGCACCAATCCCTGCAGCACACCACTAGTCACAGGCCTCCACTCAGAGAGATGACCATCTCCCACTCTCTGGCTTCTCCCACCTAGCCAACATTGAATCCAATTGACTACTTCATCCTGAATGCCAAGGAACTTAACCTTCTGGAGCAGCCTTCCCTATGGGATTTTGTCAAAGGCCTTGTTTAAAATCCATGTAGACAACATCCACCATCTTCAATTCAAACTTCCCAGTAACCTTCTCAAAATTCTATTAGATTGGTTAGACATGACCTACCATGCACAAAGCCATGTTGACTATCCCTAATCAGGCCCTGGCTATCCAAATACTTGTACTCTGAACCTTAGAATACCTTCCAATGATTTACCCACAACTGACATCAGGCTTACTGGCCTATAATTTTCAGCTTATTCTTAGAGCCTTTCTTAAACAACAGAACAACATGAGCTGTCCTCCAGCACCTTACCCATAGCCAAGGATCTTTTTAAATATCTCTGCCAGGGCCCCTGACATTTCTGCACTCCCCACAAGGTTTGAGGGGACACCTTGTCAGGCCCTGGGGATTTATCCACCCTAATTCACCTTGACAGCAAGCACCTCTTCTGTAATTTGGATATGGTCCATGACTTCTACTTTTTTCCCCCATCAACTTTATTAGACTGTCTCCTAAGTAAACATACAAAAATCCATTTAAAATCTCTATCTCTTGGCTTCATGCACAGATGACCATTGCTGATCTTCAAGAGGACCAATTTTGTCCTTTGCTATCCTTTTGCTCTTAATTTTGCTGAAGAAACCCTTTAGATTCTTTCACCTTGTCTGCCAGAGCAACCTCAGTCCTCTTTTAGCCCTCCTAATTTCTCTCAAGTGTTCTTGCATTTCTAATACTCAAGTGCCTCATTTGATCCTAACTGCCTATACCTGATATGCACCTCTTTTTAAACCAGGGCCTCAATATCTTTGATAACCAAGGTTCCCTAAACCTGTTAGCCTTGCCTTTTATCCCAACAGGAATAGATTCTGTACTCTCAATATTTCACTCTTGAAAGTCTCCCACTTACCAAGCATCTTTGCCAGAAAACAACCTATCCAATCCATGCCTACCAGATCCCCTTCTGATGCCATCAAAATTGGCCTTCCTCCAATTTAAAACCTTAACCCTAGGACTAGTCCATCCTTTTCATAATTATCTTGAAACTAATGGAATTATGATCGCTAGATCCAAAGTGTTCCCCTACACTCACTTGTCACCTGCCCTGGCTTGTCTCCTAATAGGAGATCCAGTATAACATTGTCTCTAGTTGAAATCTCTAGATTAAGGAAACCTTCCTGAACACATTTGACATACTCTATTTCCATCCAGTCCTTTTATAGTATGAGTCCCAGTCAATGTGGAAAGTTAGAATCACCTACTATCACAACCTGATTTCCTGTGACTGCCTGCTATCTCTACAAGTTGCTCCTCTAAATCCTGCTGACTATTGGGAGGTCTATAATATAGTCCCATTAATGGGGTCATTTCTCTCATTCTTCAGTTCCACCCAAATTGCCTCAGTGGTCGAGCCCACCAGTATGTCCTCTGAGCACTGCTGTGACAATTTCCCTGAGTAATGCCACCCATCCCCCTTTAATACCTCCCCCTCTATAACATCTAATACAATGGAACCCTGGAACATTAAGCTGCCTGTCCTGCCCCTTCTGCATCCAAGTCCAATAATGGCTACAACATCATAATTCCACATACAGATCCACAGTCTAAGTTCATCTGTTACCTACAATACTCCTTGCATTGAAATATACACAACTCAGAACATTAGTCCCACCAGGCTCAACCTTTCCATTTCTGCCTTTGCTTGCAATCTAATATCTATTTTTCCCTAAAGCTTCTCCACTTGTCCTGCCACTCCAGTTCCCATCCCCCTACTATAGTTTTAACACCACCCGCCCACCAAATCAGCACAAGCAAACCTTCCTGCAAGGATATTGGTCCCTCCAGTTCGGGTGCAAACTGTCCCGTTTGTACAGATCCCATCTGCCCTGGAAGAGAGCTCAATGATCTAAAAATCTGAAGCCCGCCCTCCTGTACCACCTGCTTAGCCATGTGCTAAACTGTACTATCTTCCTTCTACTTGCCTCACTAGCACATGGCACTGGTAGCAATCCTGAGATCACCACACTGGATGTCCTGTCTTAACTTAGCACTTAACTCCCTGAATTCACTTGCAGGATCTCATTGAGCCAGACTTGGTGCCCAAGACCTGACCATTGTGGCTTTCCTCTGGTAGTAGGTCATTCACCAACCCCCCCCCCCCCCCCCCCCCCCCCCAAACAGCATCTAAAACAACATACTTGTTATTGAGGGCAAAAGCCACAGGGCTATCCTGCACTGATTGCCTATTCTTTCTCTCTCCTGATGGTCACCCACCTACCTGCCTCCTGCAACTTAGGTGTGACTGCCTCCCTGTAACTCTTGTCTATCAACCCCTCAGTCTCCAAAATGATCTAAAAGTCATCCAGCTCCAGTTCCTAATAGTCTGTAAGGAACTGCAGCCTGAAGCACTTCTCACAGATGTAGTCATCAGGGACACTAGAGGTCTCTCTAACTTCCCACATCATGCAAGAGGAGCACACCACTGCAATGCATGTCATTCCCATTGCTCTACCTGTGCAATAATAAAGAACTTAACAGAACCTCACAGCCTCCCTCTTTACACTTATCTCTTGCACCAAAGCCTCGGCTTCCCCCACTCTTAGACCAGCCCAATCACACAATGGCTGCTCTGCATTGCCCTACCTGCCTTTTATTGGCTGAGTTGCCATGCACTTAGCCAATCAGAAACAACTTTAAAAAAAAAAGCTGCTGGTTCCTCCCCTCTGCTCTGGCTGCTGGAACTGCAGAAAAACATTTTTTCTTGTGAATGCTGCTATGTGCCTGTGATACTGCTGCAAGTGAGTTTCATTGCACCTGTGCATACATGTACTTGTGCATCTGATAATAAACTCAACTTCTGATGCTGTGATAAGTTCATACCTTGGAAACAGCTCCTGTATGTCAGTATTTCTAAAGGCTGCTTAGGTCAAAACTCTGGCATAAGAAGCCTTTATGATTTAAAAAATAAACTGCTGGAGGAACTCATCAGGCTAGGCAGCTTCTGTACAGGAAAATAGTCGATGTTGTGTCGAGACCTTTCATCTGGACTGAGTAGAGGGGAGATAACAAGTATAAAGGTGTGGGGAAGGGGTGGAGCAAGATCTGGCAAGCAATAGGTGGATCCAGGTGAGGAGGGGTCAAGGCAGATGAGAGGGAAGGGTTGAAATAGCAACAGTGGCTGGGAGGTGATAGGTGGAGGCAACAAAGTGCTGTAAATGATGGAATCTGATAGGAAAGGAAGCTGGAGCATGGAACCAAACAAGGGAGGTGGGGTGGGCAGATGGGAACAATTGGGGGGGGAGGTGACCCAGTGGGAGGTGTGGGTGATGGGCAGATGGCATTGGATTACTTTAATTTTATAACTGTACTGTGAAGACTAGCTCTTTAAATAAAGAAATATACTTGAGAATACCTGACTCTCCTTCCCTCTTACTGTCAGACAGCTGTTTGTCTGTCACAGCCTGTACATCCCCACACCACAGGTTCTTTCTTGGTAGGATGTTACATTTTTCAGTTGCTTTCTGGATTGCATGCAAACTTTTTACTGCACAGTACATAGAACCATGCAGCCAGCCTTGATGATGTAGGTACAGTTTGCCACTTCCACATGTATTAGGGACTGCCTAAGAAGAAGGGATCACTACTTCACTCTGCCCCCTGTACATCCACACTCTTGTGCTTATGTAGGTGAAACAGTGTTTCAGCTATTATCCATGGTTCCATTGTATCACTTGCTTTGCATTCAAGTAATTCTGCATTTAAGGCTATTCCACTCTATTTTCATAGTCATACAGCACAGAAACTGGTTTGGCTCACCATGACTATGCCACCTGTTGTACATATCTACGTTAAGCCCACTTACCTGCACTAGGACTGCAGCTTTGTTTACTTTGGTGATTCAACACTTTCAGATGCTTCATAAATGTGGTTGAGAGTACCTGCCTCCATCACCTCCTCAGGCAGCAGATTCCAGCCACTCTGAAATAATTACCCCCTTAAATCCCCTCAACCTCCTACCTTTCACCTTAAACCCATGCCCTCTACACCCCCACCAATGGAGAAAGATTTCTTGCTCTCTACCCTGTCTATCACCCTCATAATTTTACATATGTCCGTCAAGTCATCACTCAGCCTCATCTACTCCAGGGAAAACAAACAGCAGATCCAGTCTCTAACTGTAATGCTCCATTACAGACAAATCTTCTCCACACCCTCCCTATTGTAATCGCATCTTTCCTATGTATGTCTCATACAAATGGGTGTGCTGCATGATGAGAGCTGTCAAAATTCAATTGGTCTGTTAAATGGATACTGCCTGATCCATAGATGCTTTATTATTCTGTCATAGGCTGTACTCACTTCTACTGATTAACATGTTGTGAACTGAATGGGTTGCCAGACTCTTTTGGAGAAGTTAGGAGTCAACCACATTACTGTGTGTCTAAAGTTATGAAAAGGAGAAACTGAGTTAAGAGTGCTGATTTCCCTCCCCAGAGTACCTTGAACAAAAAGTATTTTAATGTTTCTGGTTACCTTTACTGATGCTACTTTTTAAAAATTCCAGATGTATTCAATTAACTGAATTTAAGTTCCTCATCAGCTTTCTTGACATTAGTACTGGATTATTGATCCAGTATTTTAGGGATTGATAAATACTAGCCTTGCCAGTGACAACCATATCTCAATTTAATAAATAACTAAATTTAACCACTTATTCTATATATAAACTCACCTATGGTGATATTTGAAGTTGATCTACAATTGCTTCTAGTTTTATGGTGTCAGAACATACCTGTTAATCAATCCTCATCACACTGTCTACCTGATCATGGTCATAGAGAGACAGCATGGAAACGGGCCCTTTGTCCAAGGTCATCCATGGCAATCAAGTTGCCTATCTGAGTTGGTCCCATTTGGTGCATATCCCTCTAAACCTTTCCTATCCAGGTATCTGTTTAAATATCTTTTAAAGGTGTAATTGTACCCAGTTTACCACTTCCTCTGGCAGCTTGTTCCATGTACTCACCATCTCAGCCATTGATAACTCACCTTAGCCATTGTTTCTCAAGGTTACATAAAATTCTGAAGGCACAGAAGAAAATCTTCCAGCCCATCATCTCAAGTGGTTCTTGGTAATACAATTCTATCACTCCTATTACTCTGCTCTTTCCCCATGGCTCGGTAAAATATTCTCTTAAATAATGAATCAATTCCATTTTAAAGACACTGATTTAATTTAGAGTGAACTCCAGATCATATTCACAGCTGTGAATTCCAGATCAAATCTACTCTGCAGAAAAAAACTTTTCCTTACAGCCATCTTGTAGCCAGATTTTTAGATCTGTCCTTGAACCATCCACTGATAGGAACTGCTTCACTCGATTCAATGTATCTAACCCGGTCTTGACATTGTGCACCTCAGTCAAATCTCCTTTCAAATGTCTTCGCTCCAAGGAGAACAACTCCAGATAATAACTGAAGTATGAAGTACCCTGTTATTATAGTAAATCTTTTTTTGTCCCCCTCTATAGGACCTTCCCATCCTTCCTAAAGTTAGAAAACGAGAATTGGAGGTAATACTCCAGTAGGGGCCAAACCAGTGTTTATAAACATTCATTTTAACCCCAGTTTATTTTCTATCGTTATTAATGAAGCTCAAGTTCCCATCTACTAACCACATCCTCGACTTGCCGTTGGCTTCCAAGCACTTGTACATGTGCGCACCCACGTGATTCTGACACACCCTTTTACAATTGCACCATTTAGTCTACATTGTCTCCCTTTTGAAGTATATTGTATGTAAATAACAGTCGCATCCTGAGAGGAAATATAATGCTGTAAATGGTTTCCTTTCATTCAATTCAATGTTCCTATGCTTGATTATCTAATAAAATCCCAAGAAGTTAGATACCAATGAGTCTATTAGTCCACTGAGTCAGTGGCGGTTATAACTCTCTGGTTAGAATTATGTTCTCTAATATTATGAAAACCCACAAATTATCAGACCAGTGTTTGTGTTCGTACAAAATCACAACTGGAGAGAGAAAGGCTTTTATTATCCGTTATGCATTATTCATAACTAATTTGGCTGCTCTTCATCTGGCAACGATTCTATTCAAGTGGGTTCTCCCCTTCAAGCGGCTTGCTGGTTGGTTCATGGGCATGCCGCGGGGCGCTATTTCAACCCGCTCCCATCAAGCCAGCGGTGTGCTGAAACGTGGGCATTTGCAGCCCATCATATTTTGCAAAGTCATAAATGGAATCCATGTCAACGCAACCAAGCCGCCAAAACAGTGAATTAATAACACTTCAGCAGCGCTGTGCAACTGTTTAACTCATGAAAACAATCTGGAACGCATTCCGGTCAGAATCTTGCCAGCAAAAAGTCTGCATTTTGCAAGTGGACGTTGGACGTAATTAAATCCGCAAGAGTTGAGGTTTAATTTTGGGTGCAGTGAAACATAAATTGAAAATGGGGAAAACTCCAACCGCATTATCTCCCCTCTCTCGGTGTCTGTGGCGTTGCAGGTGAAAAGGAGAACTGAGTAAACGTTCCTGATCGGAACCAGTTCTTCCACAATTTACATTCGGTCTTTACCCCACGCGCAGCGTTGAGCCGTGGAAAAAGATCATTAAACTGCGATGAAATAGAAGTGATCATTTCCTGTATAATTCGGCATTCCGTTTTGGGTGTTAGGGGCCGTCTTCAGTGAATTATCACTGCTTCTTTAGCAGCTGAAGTCTTTCACTGTTTAGCCATTTTTCTCTGCTCTCGGTTCAAAAAGCGTTTGAGAACACATTCTGAATCAAAAAGCTAGTCCTCACTTCACCCACCTTCCTCCCCTCCCCAACAAAAAAATATTGTACCGAATAGCAGGACATTTTTTTATTCATCAGTCCTGCTTGTGGAGGGGAAAAATCCTCAGGTAGCTAAACCATTAATACAATTCCCAAAGGAACGCTGTCAACCTTAATCCCTGGGATAACTTCGCATTTTGTACAGTAATTGTCAACACAAGACTTTCGCTTGTGATGCATGACCTATATAGTTCCAAGTGCACCCGCCCCTCTCGCTGTCTCCGAGCTCGTTAGTTCAAAGTTTTTTTTTGCCTTCGGAACCCAGTTTATTAACGATGGAATGTTTTGAAGAGTAATTTATCAACGTGGAATGCTATAATCGGTTCCCCGCATCCATTCACGAAGAGAGACCAGGAATAGGAAGCAACCCCCTGTGTAATTTCTTTTACTCTGGGTTCGACTCTCTCAGTTAGCCTATAGAAACGCCGGCGCGGCAGCAACTGAGGACAGCGTATTCCCAGCTTCGTCTCAGTTACGGCTGTATCTCGCATTCTGCTTCGTCTATCGGCGTGGCGAAGCATAGACCCAGGACCGGTTTGCATCTCGGTGTGATTATTACATGGACTGTGGGATTACATTCGGCATTCTTAGGTAAGAAGAGGTATTCTGCGCAATAATATGCGTTTGTGGTTGCCTTAGTTTTATTAACACGACTGCTAGAGAGCTCGCGCTTTCAAAATAAAACCTAGTCAGCCTGCATTTATCAACAATGATTTTTAAATCAGTTTAGAAGTTCCAAAAGCAGAATAACCAAATTTTAAATGGCTTTCGTTATTGTGGCTAAAATCGCCTGTTTTGTGACACAGATAAGTCAACCTGTTTTAATGTGTTTATTTTAAAGAACTCACTTTAGTTGTTATTTTCGCAGCTCTGCTGAACGCTTAGCCCCAAGGAAATATAATTACAGTTTAGTTAGAAACTAGATTGAATTGCAATGCTAATGGAAACGCTCACTTTTTCATATTCATCTTAGTTTGTATTGCACAGTGTCCGGGTTGAAAATAGCAGTGGACCACTCAATGTCAAATTCATGAGAATTCTCAACACCGGTTGTCCAATATCCTTGGAATTAAAAAAAACACCTGAAACTTGGCCGAAAACAATTTTCGTGTTTGCGAGTTGATCTACAGAATGTAAAAGAACAGTGCCTTGGTTATCTAACACTCCCCACGCCCCCCCCCCCCCCCCCCTTGATTGAGGCTGGAAATTTGCTACCAAAAGCAATGTTAGGTGCAGTGTGGGGCTGCGATAAAAGTGTTCGACTGTAAATATGCAAAGATTTTGGGAACGAGTGCGTGGAATAAGTCCACGGATGCTCCACTGTTAGTAGCACGGCTCGGTGTACCCTAAGGGATTGTGTGCTCGCTGTAGAATTAGATGTGTTGTACACGGTGGGATACACACGTCGCTCTACTTATCCGGGGCTGGTCCCAATTAACTCGCTACACGCCATGCTGGGTGGAGGAAGAGGAACTCGGAGTGAAAATTCAACGTGGTCAAATCTCAAATGTAATCGTAGATAGTACAGCTCGAGTAAAGACAAAGCTTCGATTTCGTTCACTCTCCTTTTGAGAAGAAGATTGAAAAATGAAGCTTGTCTTCAAAAGTAGTCTTCAGATTTCTCGCACCCGGACCAGACTTTTACTGATTCTTAACGCAGAGATGAAGTGTGTTCGAATTAATAGCTAAAAATGTGTGTTTTCTTTGTAGACATTGGGTTGATAATGTAGTACATTGGGTGTACTGTCCGACACTTGGAGATGCACCATCCACGTACTGCACGTTGATTGTGCGGTAGCTCTACGCCGCCCATACGGGAGGTGTGCGTGGACTGTACACCGTGCCTTCGCTCAACTCGGGTGGTACAGTGAGAGACTCTGCCTCTCCCGCAACCCACCACTCCAAAACCAGCCCGCCACACGCTGCCAATGTATTTCTGGGATCTGCTACTGACCCATTTATGTCACCTAAATGAACCGCCAGCCCGTTTTGTTTCTAGACCTCCTGCCTGTACTTTATTATCTCTGAACTTTCATTGCTTAGCGAGTTGAAGAACAGAGGCGTGTCGGTGACACGAGAGGCGAGACTGAGTTTGCCAGTGTTCTGCACAGGTTCGGTCCGCCTGGACGGATCTATTAAATCATGTGGTTAAGTGGGGTTCATATTAGGAAACGCTTGCTTGCTTACCTAAATCTTGCGTCGCTGCTTTTGTGGAAGCTAAATTGCTGTTATCAGTGAGTGCGTTTGCTCTGAAGAATTAATTTTTGCGGAATGACTGCTTTTTAAAGCAAATCTATAATGGAGGTCTTTTAAAACTCAGTGTTTAAATAAACTGAACAACTTGCTCTTGAAGAATGGCAATTGAAATGATAGTGAAATATATCTTGTACAAGTAACTTTTTCTTCATTGACGCGCTATGGTTATTGGCGGTGGAATTAGCGGATATATTAGAGGCCGGTCATACTGCTGAAACGGCGGTGCCCAGGGACTGTTATCGCGTTTCTGTTCATTGTTGACGTTGCAGGATTTATTCCACCACTCAATGATTTTCCCTGGCGGGTGAGCTTTCTGCGTCTCTGACCAGGTTGCAACGCAGCTCCACCCGAGCACAATGTTCCGCTGGGAGTGAACTCGTGCACTCAATCTGGTGGCCTGCGAGGTGTTTCAGGGTGATCGCCGGGCCAGGCGGGAGTAACTGCAAACCGGCGAAATTAGCGCCGTCGCTCGATGTAACGCCATTTGGGAGGGGAGAGAGAGAGTAGCTAAATTTCAATGTAGATATTCCTAACGTTAACGTGGAACGTTCGCCCCTGGAGAAACGCCCGTGCGGAAAAAAAGCCCAGATCTCTCGCCGGGGTATCTGGGGAGGCGAAGGAGCCCAGCCTGTCCCAAACTACCACACATACTGACTGAGTTCCAAATATCTGACTGGGTGGGGTCAGGCGCCCATTGAATAGTCGTAACTCAAGCCAGAGAGACTATCGTGGAGTGCTTCTGAACTGATGCTTGTTTCCAAATACATTGATGCAGAAACACTTGCAAGCAGGGAGCAGACCATAGTGCTCTTCACGTGAATTACAGCATGTGTAAACTCCAGTGTGACCAGACAGCTCAACTCACTGAAAGGTTCGCTATAGTGGTAGGCATCGCGTTTGTTATTATTTATCAAGATGAATCTGAAGTAGTAAATTGGGTTTGAATACAATTTCTGTCCCGATTCTACTGTCGGACTCGCGAAACCTTTACATTCATTCCGTCTCCCTTCCAATGGGTACATGACATGCATGTGGATATTTCTCCCGATTCACCCTGAAATTGTGACTCATGGGTGTGGTGCCCGTGGTTGCACATTTATGCTCTGATTCAGCGGAACAGTCGCCTCAAGAACACCCGGAGACATGGGAATCTGATTTAGTTATTCAGCCCAAGTGTCTCAATTGTGGAGCTTCGCTGCGTTTGTCTTACGATAGGAGTATGCTGGCCCAGTACTTTCCCACAGTATCTCAAGAATGGGCTTCAATTGACTGAAAGACGCAGTGTCACATATGTGCTTTGATCTGTCCATGCAGCTGTGGCTGTGACCTCGGGGGAAAATTATCCGGAAAAAACCACGTGGAATCAGAGTCCCCTCCCACTGCGTGTCCCAGAGCGATTTCCTGATATTTAATAGGCCAGTTCTAATGTTAAATCTAGATTACCTTTCTCTAGACAAATTGCCCTGCCCCCAGTCAGCGAAAATAGCTTTGTCTCTCGCTCCACCCTGTAAACCCCTTCGATCATCTCGACCACCTCAATTACACGATTCTTCAATATTCATTAGAACTGAGGCTGGCGCGGTTATCTGGAGGCCATGTTGCCACAACTGATTTTGTTTTGTCCATTCCTTTAAGACCTGATAGCGCCGGAGACTGAAGTTCGAAACATGGTATGTCCGGTCATAACCTTTCCCTGCCATTTTAAGGCTAGCACCCTGTTTCCACCCATATGCTAGGGAATACTTGCCATGATAATGCTGATCTTTCACCTTGGGGGTTTGAATCTAGCCCATATCAACAGGTTGAGTTCTTCTGTGGAAGGCCTAATGTGCATTTGTCATAGAGCACTCAACCCCAGAGAGTGAAAGTGCACAGAACTTGACATATTTGCTGAATTATCGATCTTCAAAAGAGTGGGCAGGTAGTAAGATATTGGTGCTGTTTAGGTACTACTGCCAAGGATATGTCAATATACCCGAGGCCAGATATTGCTGATGTTTGTGACTCGGTTCTATTGTGAACTGTGCACTGTTGTGTCCTGGGTTACATAAATGCAATGCTTGAGATGGAATAGGTGCAATTTAATCAGCAATACAAAAGTTGGCAAAGTCATGATTGTCTTCTTTTGCAATGTTGGCACTTATTGATATTGATCAATCTCTCTTTTTGTATTATATCCTTGCATTAGGATCTTGCTAATATGCAATCACATGCTCCAAGGATCAGAAATGAAGCTACAGTTTAGTTTTCATTGTAATGACTCATTCCAAGCATGAGTGATCAATCTGCCTCTGAACTTTTTCTGAAAACACTTCTTAATGTTCTGATGCACATTGACTAGGTTCAAATAAATTTCGAGGGCTGGGAAACTTTTATTCAACAAGAGCACTTCATAACGTTGAGATAACATTGTGCAAGTGATGACAACATCAAGTGAATTTTGGTTGTTGCAATTTGTATTGTAAGACACAATGCCCACTCCATAACATTATTACACAGATTAAGGTAAGATACAGAAATAGACCATTCACTCTAATTGCTCCATTGTTTTTTGTGCTCCTTATAAACAACCTTCCAATCTTCATCTTATCCTATCAACTTGACTTATTCTTTTCCTCCTCCTGCATTTAGCCAGCTTTTCCTTAAATGCATATTTGTAGTTCATGTCAATACTTCACGTGGTAGTAATTTCTACATACTAACCTCTCTGAGATTAGAATCAGGTTTATTTGTTTTGTGGCAGCAGTACAATGCAAGATGTTTTTCCTGAATTACTTTCTCAATTTATTGAAACCCACCTAATTTATACTCTGTCAGACATATCTCTATCCAACATATAATATTTTTGAACGATTATCAGCAGTCCTTCAGCTGCCTCTTAGCCTTCCCTTTTCTAGACATAAGATCTCTCATCCAGTGTTTTTTGATGTACACCAGAATTGAGCAGTTATACCAATTGCATTACTTTTTACCATTTCTGCTGCTTCAAAAATTGCATTTAGTTGGTAAACATTAACTTCCTATTTGGAATCCATACTAACAATTCTACATTTTAGTTTCTAAATTTTCTTGGGTTAAGTTATTAAAATATCCACCCAGGGCTGTCATTTATACTGTACAATTTTTGAGAGGAGATTGACATTAAGCTAATAAGTCTGAAGTTCCCTGATGCTAATAGCTTGAGTTCAGTGGTTCTAAAGTTAGCTAATGTTCAACCTGCCACAATGAACCAGAAGCCACTTAATACTGTAGAAAGGATTAGCTTTCTCACCCATCACTTTTCAAGCTCTTCTCAAAAGAAAAATAACATTTGTGTTTTGCAGGTCATCAGGTAGGAGAGGTTTATGCAGATTAAGTTTCCCTAGTGTTTTTTTGCTTTTGAGTAATCCCACCATTTGATAGTTTACCCAAATGCCTTTGCATTTTGAGTCCTGACAGAGTATTGGTTGTCTGTCATGCCACAACTCAGATTATTTTGGTAGATTGCCATGAGGAGCAGGTCAGGTTAATTTTCCCTGAGGCCACAGTAACAGCTGCATGGAAAATCAAAACACATGTGACCTTTGGTGACAGACATGGTCATGAAAGTGGTTTGAAACCCACAGGTGGCCTTTGATAGTTTAATCTTAAAGATGTCAATTTAGAGTCTGTAAAAGCACTGGCTATTAGTTGGGAGGTGGTGGGGTGGGGGGAGAGGCTGAATGGGTGGTGGCAAAGTTATTTAGGATATTGACAGGATTGTTCCTAAAATCCATAGAGAAATTCTTTGCGTATTTATTTTTATTTCCTGCATGAATTAACACAGGAAGAAATTAATTCAATAGTACATTCTCATGTCCGGTTTGTTTATTTTAAATAACATTTTTGTTTAGCACTGAAGCAGAAGGGATCTTATTTGAATGTAAGCTGTTTATTGGGTACAGCACAGGATGATAGCTTTTCCGAGTAAGATTCCTTAATCCCAACCTGAAAACAGCACCCTCTGTTGACCAGAATTATTTCCCACATGAACCATTCTGATTAACTTTCTCTGTGTGATGGAGGAGAGCCCAAGGAACGAACCTCTCTTCAGATACAGATAAATTCAATGGGTTTGATAGGAGTTTTTAAAAGTAATCCTAAAATGAAGCATACAAAATAATGCTTGATACAGCAACATTTGAATTTTATTGACATTACCAAATGCAGTTAAGAGTTCCAAGGTGCTTCACAGGAACATTACCAAATAATATTTGGAGCTCAGCCATATCAGAAAATAGTGTGCTGAATCACACTGGGGGCCATTGGTTTTCAGACTCTGGCAGGTAAATCCCAGACTAAGTGACAGATGGCAGAGTCTCGATCACTTGACTGTGCAGCTGGGATACCACGTGGAGACCAATGGCCCTGCCCTGGAGATTTTGCCTCTGAACCTTACCATCTATACCCAGTATACAATCAGAATCCCCATTCACTTGGATGGGAATTTGTGATCTGAAGACTCAGGACAATGGCAAGTTATTTAATTTTTTACTTTGTTAATTTTTTTCAATCTACAGCTATTTTAAGTGTCTGAACATCAGAGACATTTAAACACTTTCTGGAGAAAGTCTGTCTTTAAGAAGAGGTGAAGGTCCCTCCTCAACCTTGCCCCCTGTCAGACTCTCAGCATTCCAGAAGTGGGGCCTTAGTGGTATGCCACTGGAGGCCTAGTCACTGCCAAGGCCTCTTTAAGCCTTGCCACTCAACTCCCTGGGGTAGGAAGTCAGCTCATCTGGCCTGGCTGGAGTGTGAGAAAGTAGGGTCTTTGGTTAATGAGGTGAATGTGGCTGGATTGGGTCAGTTGGAAGGAATTCTAAAAGCTTGGTCGAAAAGCGAGGCTTAAAGGAACATTTTTTAGGAAGACTGGTTTAGTAGGGGAACTTTTGGAACTTAGTAACCAAGTAACTGAAAGCACAGGCACCAATAGGGGTGTGCTTAAAATTAGGTCATGTAGAAGATGGGAAATGGAGGAATCTGTAGTTCCTGGAGATTTCTGGGGTTGGAGGAAGTTAGAGATCAGAACAAATTTGTGGAAGGATTTGACAGTTGAATGCAATGCATAATTTTAAACAATATTCATGGGAATAGTCCTTCCTTAAAATTCTGCATGTTAAGCACCTGTTCAACTTGATTGTATGTGAATTCATATGACCAACCATTTTCTGCACACTGTCACAATTTTAAAGCAGATTTTTCTGCCTTACAGATGCAACCAAAACAGGCTAAAATTGGAGTTCTTTATATTTGTAAAATCTATGCAATTTACATTTAGTATCTTTTAATTGCAGAATAAGCACAGATTCCATTTGTATTCATTATTGTCATTGACATAATGAATAAAATTTTAAGGATAAATTAGGGGAAAAAGGGCTTGTATTTGCTCCACCTATATTGTCATATTATACAGCTCAATTAGCTTTGATTTGTTTAATATGAGAATGTAGGTGGAGGGAGGAATCCAGATCAAATGGGCCAGTCTTGTTTTGAGGGAAAATTTCTGCACCAAAAGTTTCAATGGGCGGCACAGTAGCGTAGTGGTTAGCGCGACACTACAGCGCCAGTGATCGGGGTTCAATTCCCGTCGCTGTCTGTAAGGAGTTTGTACGTTCTCCCATGTCTGCGTGGGATTTCTCCGGGTGCTCCGGTTTCCTCCCACATTGCAAAGATGTACGGGTAGGTTAATTGGGTTTAAAAATGGGCGATGCGGACTCATTGGGCTGGAAGGGCCTGTTACCACGCTGTAAAAATAAAAAAAAGTCTTCTCTCCATGCCCCTCCAAAAAAAACTGTTAAAGCAGATGAGAAGAGGGGACAATTGAGAATCTCAAAACTGAGGGCAAAAGACTTTAATGTTAGACTAGGGGAGAAAGGGTCATGGAAGCAAGGTGGGTAAACAGAGCTCCGGCACATGATGGTCGCAAGTGTACTGAAAAGTGGACTTGAGCGGCTGAATGGTCAACTCCCGTTCAATATGAAGAGATCTTGCATCAAACTGGAATTTCCATTAAGAATAAAAGCCATCTTTGAGCCAATGGCAATTGGTAATCTAATGTGATATAACTAAACAGTAATTACTGGTAGTGTGATTACAGAGCCTATTCTTTAATTTAATTACTGGTGTTATCAGAAGCACCCAGGATTTAAAAGCTTGGGCACCCTTTTGTGCTCAGAAATAGCACTGTCATCATTGAAATGGTAATGTAATACAGGACAAACTCCCTGAGGTGAGTGGAAAAGGCACTTACTCTGCAGCTGGACATCCTAGATGCAATGTTAATGTGATAAATGTATGCCTGAAATTTTAGCAGAAGGATATCCGTTTTAACTTCTGGGAGGAAACCCCTGGAGGGACAGCTTGAAAAGCTGGATGCTCTCTCTTCACAGGGTTTAGAGCTTGAGATAAGAGCCTTGGTTATTTTTGGCATGAGGTTTACAGTACAATGAGAGAATTCTTCAATTTATCAGATATCGGAAGCATTCAGTAAATTAGGACTAATCTAACAGTAACAGTGCCCATTTTGATTTTTATCACTTGTAACAATAACTTGGAATTATTATTTGCGATCAGTATTTAAACAGAAGTTATGTTGCCTTTTGATGTACTCTTTTAAATTATGATCATATTTATCTCTGCTGTGTTTATCTCACTGCTTCTGAAATAAAGGCATAAAGTAAGTTTGATTTTCCAGAGAGTCACCAGTTACCAGGAACTCAGCAAGATTTGTTACAGAAATACATAAGCAGTTCAGAGGTGGGGTATCCTGTGATGAGTGATTTTATACTCCTCGCCCCTGCCCCCACTTCAAGCCCAAACACCTGAAAGCCTTTCCATCCATCTACAAGACACAAGTCAGTGGTGTGACAGAGTAATCTCTACATGCTGGGATGAGTTCCCTGCATGCAGATTGGCATCGTTTAGAGCAAAGCAACCCACTTGAATGGTATCCCTATCCATTGTTCTATACATTCTCTCCACCACTGTGACTGAAGTGCATCCTATTTGCAAAATGCACTTCAACTTGCCAAGGTTTCAACGGCACTTCCCAGATTTTAGACCTCTTCCACCTTAAAGGACAAGGACTATAGCCACAATCAGCTTCAAGTTCCCTTCCAAGTAACACACCATCCCAATTGGAAAGTGCTTTGTTGCTGGATTTAACTCCTAGAGCTCCCTAACCAAGTGTATTGTTGGAACAGCTTCACCACATGGACAACAGTAATTCAAAAAGGCAGCTCGCCACTACTTTCTCAAATATGAACAGGGATGGGCAATAAATGCTGACCTTATCAGGAACACCCAGTCCTGTGAATGGAAAGACATTATTTTGGAGAAACCATCCAGATACACTTGTCCCTTTTTATGGCAAGCCCTGTTTATGCTGGGTGAATTTTGATTGTACTTGAACTAAAACACAGGTCAAATCCCCAAACTGTGGTACAGATTTATTTACGTTCCCACTGGCCTGAGCTGAACATACAGCTGAATGGCTGAGGATATACCAGTAATAGCACAAGCCACGATACTGGCAATCAGCAGATTGCATCAGTGTGTGACTTTCACCACACATCTTGGTGTATATTATGGAAGTGAAGTTTACAATTAAAAGGAAAGATCAATTATAAAAAAAAGCAGACTGAAAGAAAATGATCATTTATTCCATCAACTCATTCTGCAGGCTGTCCTACCTTGACCTCCATTTTATCACAACAAGTTCCACAAATTGTTTCCAAGCCAGAATGAGGAGCAACATTCTGCCATGTTATTTTTTGTTCAGCTTTGAGTCTATTCCACAAAGTTGCTCAACTTTTTCCATAGCTGTCTGAAGCCATTATTACCCTGTTCGAAAATAAAAACAGAAAAACCCTAGAAACACTTGTCATGTCAGGTAGTAGGCAGCATCTGTAGAAAGAGAAACAAAGCTAACATTCAAGGCCAAAGACTCTTCATTGCAGCTGGGAAAGAGAAGGGGAAAAAAGGTCCTTTTGAAGTTGCCGAGAAAGTGCTGGGAGGGAAGTAGGGGGCAAAGGGAAATCTGTTCAAGGGTAAGGCCAGGTCAAGTTGTTTAATGGATCAGTTAGTGTGTGATTTTGCTGCTTTATCCGTGTTATGTTGTTGCTGATAGCTTGGCTGTGGGATGTGCCTAGCAGGTCAAAATGTACTAATGGAAAGAGAAAAACTGAGCCAATTTCACTGATAGAAATCTTGCACCAGAAATGGCCAGTTCTGATACTGACAGAGGGAGCAATTTACCCAAAGTTGGAGAGTTCCAGGTTGACTCCAGAAGATTGCAGCTTGTCCAGACAAAGATGAGGTATTGTTCCTGAAGTTTATATTGAGCCTCATTGTAACAGTGCAGAAGGCCACAGACAGAAGTCAAAGTGGGAATGAGATAGAAAATTAAACTGCTGGGCAACCGGAAGCTCAGGATTACCCTGTGGTCTGAGTGCAGGTGCCCCACAAAATGATCACCCAACCTGCATTTGGTTTCTCCAGAGGAGAGGAGGCCACATTGTGAACACTGAATGCAGTACACTAGATTGGAGGAAGTGCAAGTGAATGGCTGCTTCACCTGGAAAGACTGTTTGAATCCCCAGATGGTGGGAAGGGATGAGGTGAAAAGAGGCATTGAAAACCTTGCCATTGCATAGGAAATTGCCTTTTAAGAAGGAGTTGGAGGAGACAGAAGAGTGAACCGGGGAGTTGTGAAGGGAGCAATTCCTTGAAAATGTTGAAGGGGGAGGAAGGAGAAGATATGCCTGGTGGTGGAATCTTTTTAGAGCTGGTGGAATTTGTGAAGGATTTGGTGATCCCTTTGCAGAACCCTGCATTCAGGCCACAGTCTGCATTCCTATTGCTTATCACTTAATTCTCTATCTCACTAATGTCTTATCCACCTGTGACCTCCTGTGCTGTTACAATGAGGCTCAACACAGGCATGAGGAACAGCACCTCATCTTGTGTTTGGGAACATTGTAGCCTTCTGGACTCAAAGTTGAATTCTCCAACTTTAGCTGATTTTCTTTTGTTGTATCAGAAATGGCCATTTCTACTTTGTTATCCGAATGTCGCATTGGCTCAATTTTTCTGTTCATTAGTGTAGCCTGGTTTACTGGGCATGTCCTATGGTCCTGCTGTGAGCAACACATGACACAGTTAAAGGTGTGTAATCACTCTAACTGTCCCACTAGCTGATTTGACCAGATCTCACTGATATTCCTTTTTCCTTGTTGATTCCTCCTGCTGCCACCACCTCTGCAATTTATAATGACTTATTCTTTCCCAGTTCAGATAAATGATCTCTAACCTGAAATGATAACTGTTTCTCTTTCCACAGCTTCTGCCTGTCTTGCTGAATAATTTCCAGTGTGTATCTTCTTTGATTTCCATGACATACCTAACTAAAACTGCATTGCACAGTTATAGTGGGCCAAATGTTTCTGTAATAGGACTTATAACAGCATCTACCATTAGTTTTCTCTTCCACATAAACTTATACATTTTCTTAGCAGCACACATTGGTGAAAGTGAGCGCTGATAATGTCACAATGCAGGTGAAGCAAATGTTAATTTTGCTAAATCACTGATGCCCAACGATGGCCTATCTGACAAAGCTGGCCTATAGCAGCAATTGTCTTGGCCCTCTGCTCATTTATTCTACTTAGCATGAGGTCCAAGATGTTAAGACAATTTCTGCACCAGTGTCCAATTAGTGGAGAGGAGAGAACATGGATGCTGGGGAGCAGATCACAAAGGTTTCTTGAGTGGATTGTATGGGAGGGGAGTTGAAGGGATTGTGGGTTTCAGGGAGGGTGTCTTGAGGGAGGGTAGAGTGTGGCTGGAGTGAAGATTGAACCTTTGGGGAGTGGTGGAGAGTGGAAGTATAGAAATTACCACATTGATTCTTGGGAGAAGGGTGGGATTGTCCAATGAGGAGAGATTAAGCAGACTGGAACTATACTCTCGAGTTTAAAGTCAAAACATACAAAATTCTTGAGGGCCTTTACAAGTTAGATGCAGGGAATATGTTTCCCATGGCTGGGGTGTCTAGAATCGGGTCACAGTCTCAAAATAACATGTCAAGTAATTGAGGACTCAAACATGAAGAAATTTCCTTGACTCAATGAGTGGTGAATATTTGGACTTCTCTACCCAAGAAGGCTTGGTCTCTGAGAATATTCAAGATATGTATCAATAGATATTTGGATATAAGGGAAGCAAAGGATATGGGGTGAGCTTAGGGAAGCGGCAGTCTTTAATTCGATGCCGAAACAGGCACAAGCAGCCAACAAGCCTTACATTGCTTCTTTGCTCTTCAAAGAGGGAGGAGCATGGCAAGGGCTCTGTGGGTAGTGCCTAAGAACTTTAGCAGTAGGGAGGAAGGGCTATTTGGGAAAAGATTTCTCAAAAACTTCAGAGAAGACATGTATATCAGACTCTTTAGCAGTAGGGTGAGCTCGGACTCTTTAACTCACCATGATGCAGATCCCAGTCCAGTATTTAAGGGCTTTGTTGCTCTTGAATCTCTTATGTACAGAAGAATTTTGCAGAGCTTTATCACTGTGCATGTCTAGCAGCCTCCATACCACATGGATGGAAATGGCAGCAACAATTTCAGCCTGCTGTTTTCTGCTTCAATCTGAATGCAGTACAGCCCTCAGAACCGAAGTACAGTGGGTAACCCTGTCTTAACCAATTAAAAATAGAATTCTGAATTTAGCATTGTAGGAGTTGAGAATTTGTTGAAGCAAATTTGTTGAAGCAAGAAAGGGAGGGGAAAAAAGTGGAAATTGGATTAGAAGAGGGAAGAAAGGAGAAATGCAGGGAAAAAAAGTTTTGACCTTGAACAACAATTACAGCCTGGAACAGTTATGTGCCAGTTCTTTCCACCAACATTCTCTTTGTAATTGACCTTCCTGTGCAATGATCAAAGGTGCAGCACCTGGTATTTTTATCTCCTCCACGTCATCCCAAACCATTCCTCCAATTTGGATTGGTATTTTCACTGCTAAAGATGTAGTTTCCTTTTACTCTGGGGAAACCAGACATGGGTCGTGTGATTTGCTTTATGCAAGGCCTCTGTTCAATTTACAAGCTTGACCTCCACTCCTAGCTGCCTGCAATCATAATTCTCTGCCTACTCTCACACTGAGCGCTCTATCCTTAACTTCCAATCTGGTTTTAATTAAGCCCAATGGAAGCTTGAGGAACAGTATCTCATCTTTTGATTGGGCACTGTATGACCACTGAGGTTGGAAATTTTAGATCCTAAATCATTTTATTTTGCACAAGAACTGTTGGTAATTATCCTGCTGCTGCCTTTAAAATTCCCATGGGACCACCTTTTCCTGTCATGTCCTTTTGCCAACATATTTAGCCCTATCTGTTCATTCCTTTTTATTATTTAACCTCTCCTGGCTTTTATCTTGTCTCAGATCTTTCCTGTTTTGTTCTGTTCCCTTCTGTCCCCTCCCAGACAGATTTGATAGAGATGTTTAAAATCATGAGGTGAGATAAAATAAAGGCAGACATGTTTTATCAATGATTGATAACTAGAAGTTACCAATTTAATGTGATTTTTCAAAAGAACCAGAGGCAGAAGCCACATGAGTAAAAAACCTTTTTACAGAGATGGTTTGAATGTATTTGGTGCACTTTCTGACGTGGTGA
Organism: Pristis pectinata; assembly: GCF_009764475.1. Classification (NCBI taxonomy): domain Eukaryota; kingdom Metazoa; phylum Chordata; class Chondrichthyes; order Rhinopristiformes; family Pristidae; genus Pristis; species Pristis pectinata. Next base: position 46,884,776 of record NC_067411.1, on the reverse strand, counting down.
TGGATTGTTATCAATACTTTAAAAAATAATTAGTTAATTATGTGAAGTGATGGTGGGGCTTGGTGAGGATGCAGGGATATGGGGAAAAAGTAAAGTACAGGGACCAACTAAAGAGCCACTCTAAACTCGGTGGGCTGAATGGCCACCAGTGCTGTATTATTCAAAGTGTATGTTTCTTAAAGGAATTTAGATTTCAAATAATTTGTTTTTGTATGGGTAGTTCACTTTGTATCTACTGCACAATACTATATTGAAAGTATCCTGACTGGCTGTATCATGGTCTGGTATGGCAATTCAAATGTGCAGGAATGTAGGAAGCTGCAGAGAGTAGTCGACTCAGCCCAATACGTCACGGGCATGTCCCTCTCCACTATCAGCACTATCTACAGGAGGTACTGCCTCAAGAAGGCAACATAAATCATCAAAGATCCCCACCATCTGAGCCATGCTATCTTCTTGAAGCTACCATTGGGCAGGAGGTACAGAAGCCTGAAGTCCCACACCACCAGGTTCAAGCACAGTGACTTCCCTTCAACCATTTGGTTCCTGAACCAACTGGCACAACCCTAATCTCCAGAGATTAGCAACATTACGACCTCTTTGCACTAAAATTGACTTTTTTGTTCTAATTGTGTTCTTGTAAAAATTGTGTATAATTTGTTTTTCTTCTAAATGCAGCTTATATGATGCTATATGCCTGTGATGCTGCTGCAAGTAAGCTTTTTGTTGCATCTGTGCATACATGTACTTGTCAAGAGCTAAATAAGCTTCTTATAAATGAACACCAGGGAAGTGCACCTTATTTCCCTGGATTTAGTTGCATACCTGTTCCTGGGCTGGAGTTGCTGTTGCATTTGTACATAAAAAAATCAGCCATCAGTCTCAGTATTTTGATTGGAAAAAAATATGGTCCCTCATACTTAGGTCTAACCCTTTAAGGGGGTTATGAGACCAAACTGGATTCCATTTCACTGGTTCTGTTTCTTCCTCATTAGAGCTTCTGCAAATCTACTCATTGAAAACAGAACCATTCAACAGGTTTGTGATCTACTGTTCCTCAAGTTTGCTTTCCATGGAGTGTATCCTAGAGACATAGAGAAAGGTAGCACAGAAACAGGCCCTTTGGTCCCACCAAGTCTGCACTGACCTTCAACCAATTATTACACTAATCCCACACTTTCCCATTTTATTCTCCCCACATTCCCATCAACTATCTTCTCCGCTCTTTTCCCCCCCCCCCCCCCCCCCCCCCCCCCCCCCCCCCCCCCCCCCCCACCCCGATTCTACCACTCACCCACACACTAGGGCAATCTGTAGCGGCCAATTAATTTACCAACCCACATGGTTTTGAGATGTGAAAACCTACACTCTCACAGGAGAACTTGCAAACTCCACCTAGACAGCTCTGGAGGTCAGGATCAAACCTGGGTTGTTGGAGCTGTGAGAGAGCAGCTCTCCTAGCTGTGCCTCTGTTACTGTGTGATAGTCTCACGTTTCACAATCAAATCACTTCAAAACCAGGCAGCAAGCTGCCCCTCCTAATTTCTGTAAGCTCTTCCCTCGCTACCAGCTCCTGCTGTATTCCTAAAAGCCCAAATACAGTGCAATTGATCGTACTTTTAATATGCAATTCAAAGCAAGGCTTTGGGGCATCTTATCTAGCAATACATAGAAAGATCTATCTTGCTTGCTGTCATCTTTGTCGTGACTCGTTTGATGGCACAGAAAGATGTGTATTCATGTTACCACCTCCAGAGATATGAACCCCAAATCTAACACTCCAGGGCAGTACTGTCAGAGACAACAATGTAAAGATTAAAGAAAAGCAGGGAAGTTCTTCCCAGTGTCCAGAGCACCACTTTCATCATGCAGTGAGATCTGGTTTGCATTGCTTTGCTGTTTATGGAGCATTGGTAGCTAAATGGCACATGTATATCCCTCATTATGATAGTGATTACACTTTAGACACTAGTTTCTGTGTAGTCAATGTGAAATAAAGGAGGACAATGTGGACCTAATACTTAAGGAGTGCAGAATCAGAATTATTTGGTGTGTATCTGCACAAGTCCTTGAAAGTGTTAGTAAAGCATACGAGGTCCTGCGATTCAGAAATGATGGTGAAGTTGCATTGAACCTTCATGAAATAACTGGAGCATTGTATGCAAATCTTATCACCACTCTTAAAGATGGATGGGAAGAAGCTATAGAGGGTGAAGAAACTACTTACTGGAATAGTTGAAAAGGATGAAGGATTTCAGCTACACGTTTGGACTAGAGAAGCTAGCATTGTTCTCCTGAAAGTAAGAATGTTGGGCGGAGATGGGTTCAAGGTACACAAGATCTTTGCAGGTAGAGAAACCATTAGCTGATGGTTCAAAGAATCATGGGCACCAATATTAAAAATGGGGCAAAAAATTAGAAGGGGTATGTGAAAATTTTGTTCCTGCAGAAAATATGACCTGGAACTCATTGCCAGTTGTGGTGGTGGGAACTGAATCGGTGCCTTCAGAAGGGAATTGAGTAGGTGCTTGAGAACAACTGCAAAATTATGGGGAAAGAATGGGGTGAATGGGACTGACAAAATTGCTACATTGGGACAGGATTCAGTGGGTTAAGCAGCTCTTGTACCATAATGATTCTGTGGGTCGCGGGGATAAACTTTACATTAAAATACATCAAACAGTGAAGGGGATGGTGCCCAAGATGCTGAAAACCGGGCTTCAGTATTTCCAGAGAAAGTCATTGGCTGTGAGGTGCTTTGAGATGTCCTGAAATTGTAAATGTACTTAATGAACCAAAGGAATTGTTCTCTGAGTGGCACAGCTACTTCAGTACAGCACAGATTCAACTATCCGGGTTCAATGCTGACCTCTGATACTGTCTGCGTGGAGTTTGCACATCCTGTGACCGCATGGATTTCCCCCAGGTGCTCCTGTTTCTTCCCACATTCCATAGACTTGCAGGTTGGTGGGTTAATTGGCCCCGTAAAATGGTCCTGATGTGAATAAACGGTGGAATCTGAGGGGAGTTGATGGGGGGTGAGGAGAATAAAAAAGAGATTAGTGTAAAAGCATGCTTAATGGTCAGCATAGATTTGGTGGGCCAGAGGGCCTGCTTCCATGCTGTATAACTCAGCTCTCTTCTTCTGTTGTCTATGGAAAGTCTTTGTTATAGAACATAGAAAACCTACAGCACAATTCAGGCCCTTCGGCCCACAAAGCTGTGCCGAACATGTCCCTACCTTAGAAATTACTAGGCTTACCCATAGCCCTCTATTTTTCTCAGCTCCATGTACCTATCCAAAAGTCTCTTAAAAGACCCTATCGAATCCACCTCCACCACTGTAGCCGGCAGCCCATTCCACGCACTCGCCACTCTGAGTAAAAAAAAACTTACCCCTGACATCTCCTCTATACCTACTCCCCAGCTCTTTAAACCTATGTCCTCTTGTGGCCACCATTTCAACCCTGGGGAAAAAGCCTCTGACTATCCACACGTTCAGTGCCTTTCGTCATCTTATATGCCTCTATCAGGTCCCCCCTCATCCTCTGTCGCTCCGAGGAGAAAAGGCCGAGTTCCCTCAACCTGCTTTCATAAGGCATGCTCCCCAATCCTGGCAGCATCCTTGTAAATCTCCTCTGCACCTTTTCTATGGCTTCCACATCCTTCCTGTAGTGAGGCGACCAGAACTAAGCACAGTACTCCAAGTAGGGTCCTATATAGCTGTGACATTACCTTTCGGCTCCTAAATTCAATTCCACGATTGATGAAGGACAATACACTGTATGCCTTCTTAACCAAAGAGTCAACCTGTGCAGCTGCTTTGAGCATCCTATGGACTCGGACCCCAAGATCCCTCTGATCCTCCGCAATGCCTAGAGACCTACCATTAATACTATGTCATCATATTTAATCTACCAAAATGAACCACTTCACACTTATCTGGGTTGAACTCCATCTGCCACTTTTCAGCCCAGATTTGCATCCTATCTATGTCCTGCTGTAACCTCTGACAGCCCTCCATACTATCCACTATTGTTGATGGATGCAGTTAAGCTGATGGTGTACTTCCCTGGATTCGGGTATGGTATGAATTCAGGCAGAGAAGAAATGTGAAATCTGGTTCAAAGACTGTTGAAGGAAGGAAAGCCAAAGATTTTCAGCAATAAATCAAGACACAGTGAGTGAAGCAGAACTGTGGAGTGGAGTTGCTGGTGCTATCTCCCAGTCCAGTCGATTGTAGCTTTCTAGTTAAAGCTTTCCAGTTAAATCTAGATAGGAGCACTTATATTGAAAATGGAATACATCACTTCATGGAATTTTATCAGATATTTTAAATTAGTTCAAGGCTTTACGTTATCTATTAAATTTTTGAGACTACATTAATTGATCTGTTTACTCGTCCATTCTTGAAAAAAATATTTGACTCTCTTGACTCTATTTAAAGATCCCAGATATTTTGAGATCTGCCGATCAAGGCAAGTTGATCGGCAGATCTCTAAACAATTTTCCAGTTATTAACTCACAAATTATCTACTTGATCCTTAGGAAAAAAAATAGCAACAAGCATTCTAATTCTGAGATGTATTTTTGGATAGTGAGAACAGTAAAACTGTTAACTCTTCAAATCCAGCAGTGGAAACTAGAAACCCAAGCAGTTAAGATTGGACAGATTAAAAAAAAATGACGTGGTAGACACGTCCCTTTATCAATGAGGGCTCTAAATCAAAGAGTGGATTTTGACATTTTTGAGTTGTCCTGAGGGAGTTTGATTTCCTTATCTAAACACCATGATGAATACATTAAATGGATTTGCAGAATCACTTGATCTGTCTTTTTGTAGGTAGCAAACATGGTCTTCTTCTATATCTGGATAACCATCCAGAAAACAAAAGTTGCCAATTGATTGCTATTTCCAGTCTGCACTTGTGAATAATTAATGAATGTCAAGTTTTTAAGAATAAAAGAAGCTTTGAAGGTGACTTAACATTGAATATTAGCAAATGGTTTGTTGGTCCATTGTTAAAGGTGCCACTCAGCAGTTTAGTTGTGTTGTCTTCCAGTCAAGACTTGTAGTTTTCCAGCTAAATCCAGATAGTTGGTGATATCACTCATAAGAATTTAAAATATAGGAGTAATTCATGTACTCTGCTTTAAGCATGCTCCTCTATCGATTGGGATTTTAGGTGATTATTTATCTCAACCCCACTTTCCCATACTGTTCCTAGATCATATGGTATTCAAAATTCTCTCTCTCTCGCGCTCGCTCTCTCGAACATGCTTGATACCTGAACATCAACAGCCCTCTTAGGTCAAGAATTCCAATGACTCTTGAACGAACCTTATATCTCAACTCTGGAAAGCAAACACCTCATTCTGACACTGGCCCTAATTCTATATTCCTTAGGTGGGGGAAACATTGCCCCAACATTTATCTTGTCAAGACCTTAAGAATTTGGCAGATATCAATGAGAACCCCTCTCATTCATCTATCTGGTCATTATGGGATAGAGCAATGGAATATAGATCTAATCTCTTCTCACAAAGAATCCCTTCAGAAATCCCTTTTAGTAATCAATCTGGTGAATTTTTGCACTTTTGAGTCCTTGCTAAGATAAGTTTATCTTTTTTGAGTAAGAAACCAAAATTTCACCCAGAAGTCCAAAAAGATCTCTCTCATCTTATACTCCAGTCCCTTTACGATGAACACAAATGTAACATTTGCTTTTCTAGTGGTTTGCTGAACCTGCAAATTAACTTTTATGATGTTCTTACCAGAACCAACCAGGTCTCCCTGCATATGGACACAATTCAGTCTGACAACTTTTGAAAATATTCTGCTTTTCTATTTTACCAAATCAAACAACTTTGTTTTACAGTAATGTTCTTCCCTATTCACCAGGCCTGTCTATAGTCCTCTCGCAGCCAATTTATGCCCTTCGTACAGCTCAATGTCTCACAAGCAAACTTGGAAACATTGTAGCAACACAGAAAATGCATCTATGCAGGGAAATAAACAGTCGATATTTCGGCTGAAAACTAATAAAAAGATTGAAAAAGAAAGACATTTTGGGCCGAGACCCTTCATCAGGACTGGAAAAGGAGAGGGCAGAAGCCAGAATAAGAAGGTCAGGGGAGGAGCACAGGTGATAGGTGAGTCCAAGTGAGAGGAGGAAGGTAGGTGGGTGAGGGAGAGGGGAGATGTAAGAAGCTGAGAGGTGATAGGTAGAAGAGGTAAAGGGCTGAAGAAGAAGGAATCTGGTCAGAGAGGGCAGTGGACCATGGAATACAGGGAAAGAGGTGTTCCCCCCTCACTCTGAAGGGTCTCAACCCGAAATGTTAACTGTTTATTTCTCTTCATAGATGCTGCCTAACCTGCTGAGTTCCTCCAGCGCTTTGTGTGTGTTGATCCAGATTCCAGCATCTGCAGAATCTCTTGTGTCTTGGAAACATTATACTTTGTTTCCTCATCTAATACCTTTGATCAAAGTTGAGGCTAAGGTGCCATCCATGTGTTATTCCATCAGTTGCAGCCAACCCCAAACTAATCTGTTTTCTCCAAATCCGTGACAATGTATTACCCTTAACACAGTGAGTTTTGTGTAACTATTTCTTTATGTGACTTGTCCTTGAGCGCTATTTGAAAATCCAGATATATCACACCCAGCTTGAATATTATAACCTCAAAGCAATCGTTAAACATGATTTCCTTTTCATAAGTCTTTGTTGACTCAGCCCACTTGTATTGCTGTTTTCCATGTGGCCTGTTAACAAGCCACTAAATCTGTACATTTCGGGATGAACTGAATTTGATATATTGTTGGAAGGAATAAAGGAAGATGAATGTGCATTGTACCTTTGAGGACCTCATGATCTCCAAGACATCAGGACAACCCAAACCACTTTACAGCCATTAGGATATTAATGGAAGTGGGTGGCACTGCAGGTGTTGCAGCTGTCTCACAGCTTCAGCGACCTGATACAATCCTGACCATGGGTGCTGTCAATGTGGAGATTGTACCTCCCTCCACATGGGTTTTCCCCAGGTGCTCCAGTTTCCTCCTGCACACCAAAGACCCTCGGGTTGTAAGGTTAATTGGCTCTGGTGAATTACCCCCCAGTGAAATATGTGGGGAATGGAATTGATGGGGTTGTTCTAAGAGCTGTTAAAGAGGTAATGGGCCAAATGGCCACCTAAGTCATAACGAAATATGAAAAAAATGAAGTTATAGGGAAGACATTTAGAAAAAATTCAAGGTAATTGCTTTGTTGAAAGGAAATCAACTGGGGAAATTTATAAGTGGGAACACAAAGGATCCCAGTGCTGGAATCTGATAAGTAAGGAGGGTGATACTGGGAACCAATAGAGGACAGGTGAAGGGCAGGTGGAACCAGATGTGGGAAGGGATCCAGTGGGTGAAAAGTGTAGGTAGTAGGTGAATGGAACAAGGAGGGGAAGGGCACGGCAAAAATAGGTAATGGGTTCTGGAGGGGGTGTATGGGAAAGGGGACAAAGATAGGAAGACTGGAGGTGGATTGAAAAGAGAAAATTGGAGGACAGAAAGCAGTTTGGGAATGAGAAGGAGAATTGCAATGGCATGTAACTGGGAGCTCAGGATGGGCATTGCAGACAGAGTACAGGTGCTCTACAAATTGTCCACCTAGCATGTACAGGGTCTTGCCAATGTAGAGGAGACCACATCAGGAGCACCAAATACAGTGTATGATCCTTAATTTTTGGGTGTTGTTGCCAAGGCAAGCAGTTCTTGCCCATCTTAATTGCCTTTGAACTAAGTGGGTTGCTAAATCCTTTCATGTGGCACTTAAGAATCATGCATACTGCTGGGACTGGAGTCACATACAGGTCAGACTGGGTACACAGTAGATTTCCTCCCCTGAAGGGCTTTAATGAATCAGATGGGCTTTTACAAAAAAATTTTGTGATCATCTTTACTAAATTTCTTTGAATGTAAGATTATTAATTTAAATTCCACAACTACAATGCTGGGATTTGAACTTGAGCTTCTGGATTATTAGTCCAGGCCTCTGAGTTACTAGTCTGTTAATTTAACCAATGTGTCCCAGCTGCTCGTGCAGCTGTAGGTTTCAATACTCAATATGCACAGATGTCTGGATCCACTGTAAATCATCAAAGGAAGGGCTTGGGAGTAGGAGATGGATTTTAGTGTGGATGGAAAAAACGGTTTGAATATCTGAGTACGTAACATAAAATTTGTGTACAGTATTAAGCAGTTATTAATATGGCCAATTATATTTACTGATGGATTTGGACGGCTTCTGAGTATTAGTCAAAGTATAGCACTGGCAACTTTTGCACACCATTATTGAGACCCCAACTGAATGATGTTGATGCACAAAGAATTTTCACAGAGGAATAGCAAAGATTGGAAATGTAAGGGTTTAAATTTTGAGGAGAAATCCAGGGATAAGACAGACTTGTGTTGTGAGAAATTCATAATGTAAATAGATATTAAATTTGGATTGTGTGTGTCTATAATTTAGTAATAAAAAAATCATTTGGCAAGGTTCCAATTAGAATGTTTTCTTGCCTCACAGTATTGGATACATAAATGAAGGTATTAACTAATAGCATTAAATGGGAATAGATATGGGTAGAAATTCTTGATCAAAATGTGCAACTCAGTGGTCTGAATCTTACTTGTTTGAGTCCACTGATCACATCCACCAGCGTCCATGACTAGCGACTTGCGCCCAGTAGTGTGGTCCAAGACATCTGATTTGCTTCTAGAGACAGCACTGGGTGGAGGGCCCAGCAGGAATGTAAACAGTCACATGGGGCATCTGGGCACAAAAAGTGATTGACCAGGATTCCCCCAAATAACCAACCTGAGCTGCCAGACTGCTGTAGTTCAATAGAATGCTGCAATAGTTTCAACTAGCTAATTATACTAAACTTTAAATTATCATTAAAAAATGCTTTTAGAAAGTGTTTGAATGTTAAAGATGATTGCAGAGAAAGCTTAATGGAAAGCCATCAGCACCTGGGCAAAGCTCCAGCAACTTGGTTTTAATTCTAATTGAAAGACCTGTGTAATGGTTTCTTAAAACATTCCTTTTTATTTTTCTTTTCTTTCCTTCCCTCCAGGGATCACTGTTCCCTGTTTTTTTTTGCATGGTGTTGCCATCCAAATTGCCATTATTAACACACCCCACCAAAATCAGTGAGCTTGCTGATCCTGTGCCAGTTTGCTAGGAGATTGCCAAGGGTTTTGAATTTGTCAGTAAGTTTGGGATTTCTATGTGAGTGTGCATGCATCGAATCCCAAACTTCCTGATATTTACATAGGACAAATGTTGACTGCTTGCTATGTAACTCCTGATGTTTACCACAAAATCCAACCCAGTGATTTCTTACCTTCAAATTAATGTGTAGTTGTGCCATGGAGAATGACCAGGAGTAATGCAATGAATTGAATTCAAAAACAAGAAATATGGTAACAACATGCTCATGGAAATTGAATTTTTTTCTTCCAAGACACTCTTCTCTATCTTAACTGAATCATAAAAATATTATAAGCATAGTAGAGATCCCAAATTCACAGATCCAAGATGCAAAGTTGCATCCCCACAACTGGCAAAACAAGGTGAAGTGATATATATATCATTCCCGGAACAAGTCAAATGGGCAGTTCACTTGTCTGAGATATTTTGCCATATTTGCTTCATTGCATCAAGGATTTGTAACTTTTATTTTGCTTAATTCCTTTGCAGTGGATTTTAGGGAGTGAGCTGATTCAATAAAGTCAGAACAAAATGGAATAACTTTTCACACATGCTGACTGAGCTTCTGATTGGGATTGGAGTGTTGACACGGGAGCTGTGGGAATATAAAAACTTGGAACATTACATTTGATGTAAATTTGCATCATACGACATCCATGAAGTTGAAACTTCTACTGTGCTGTAAGGCAATAGTAGCTTAAGCAGTGTGTATAAAGAACAAAGATATGGTTCAGGCAGATAATGGCTGATAATGGGGATTTCCTTATTCTCTAACCTTGTTTTTCAGTTTGCCATCATTAATCCCAGATCACTCTGAAATAATGATCATGAGTTCTTTAGCATTCATTTTTGTTCTTGTGATTCTTTATATATTTTGGGGCAAATGAATGGATGTTAGGCTGCTTAGATACCAGCTAGAAGTTACATTTACGTTGTATGGGCTAAAGATGGTGGGTTTCTGTCCATGAAGGACATGAGAGATTCATTGGGATTGTAAGAAAATATACCGTTCCATAATAGCAGATTTTATTTTATGTGGGATTTCAAATTCCCAAGTTGCTATGATGGAGGTCAAACTCTCTTGTTCATTGAATCATTATTTCCAAGTCTTTGGATTGCTACCAGATTTCTCCTGGAGTTAGAAAGTTGGAGGTTATGTAAGGGTTATGTTCAGAAGGATGACTTGTCTCAATGTTATGCTTTATAAATTATTTGTTGATTTGTTCAAAGATTTTTTTTATTTCCCAGATGAGAATTCACTGTCAAGTGCATTTTTTCTTTTCTGAATGAGACATTTAAATACGTTGTGTGACCTAAAGTTCAATTTACTTGCCTGGAGTATGAGAAGAAAATGGTATGAAGCATATTGTTGATACCCTGAGGAAACAGTATTCGCATCTAATGGAATCAAATATGCTGTGCAGGTATTTACCCTCAACAACAATAATTGATTAGGCACAGAGAGAATCTGTATTAACTGACAAATATGTTTATTGGTTCAGTTAACAACAAGCTTGCGAGTCTCAATATCTGTGCACACAACCAGTCGGTTTCTCTGACCCTTCCTAAACAGTCAAAGAATAGAAAAGGTAATACATGAGAATAGGAGTTTATGCCGGCCAGGTGTTCCTCTTGATCCCGATGTAATCTCCACGTTTCCGACGTGGGGTCATCCACTTCTGGTTGGTCTCCAGAGTTTTTGCTGCTTCTACACCTGAAACCCTCCATTCTTATCCCCTTTCTTATCAGATCAAATTGTTGTGTTTCAATTTCGTTGGCCCAGGCTCATCTGACTTGCCTGTGTCAGCTTCTCATTGGATCTGGCCCAAGGCTACAGCCAGTATTACTTTATTGCTCTTCCGCCAGACCTGTGTCTCATATCACTTTCTTTGATCTTCCTGAGACAGACCAGTTCAAACCACATTCGCCAGGTCAGCCAAACACTGGGCTCAGGTTACTTAAGGACACAGGCTGTTCTTTCTACAATCCTGCCATTTCTACCTAACCAAATAAACAGCTCCTTGTTTGGAAACGATCTCAAATTTAGCAGATTATCGGCAGGGACCTCATTGTGTTCACTTTCAATTGCTCTGATCAAGCCATCCCTGAGCAAGAACAGGTTCATAAAGCAGTTCACAAAATGGTGGCCACAAGAACAGTCTCACAAAATGGCAGCCTCCATTCCTTTGACTGTAAGGCAAGAACAGTCATTTAGTTTGTCTGCTTCCACTGTCCTTGGCTCATTCCACTTAGCTGATTTGGAGATTTTAAATCCTTCTGGCCAATAGTGCGGTTTTAAAATCTTGGATAAATTTTGTGGAAATGCTGACACTTGCTGCAAGACACCATTTTTTTTTAGAAGGGATTAGAAATAGTAAATAGTTTTCAATTAAGATCACATTTGCTCCAGAGGCTTGAGCACAAAATTCTGAGCTAACATTTCAGAAGAACTGCCATTCAGATGAGATGAGGTAAATTGGATGTAAAAGATTTCACAACACTGCTTCACAGGAAAGTGGGGCGGAGGTTTATCCACAGAACCCTAACCAACATTTATCCCTCAGTCAGCATTGAGGAACAAGTCTTCCGCTGTGTTTCATGCTTTAACACAATGCCTAGATATCAAAAGGTACTTTGTTCACTGAAGTCATGTAAGGTGGCATTTAAATGTCCAGTATTGTCCTGAAGCTTGTACAAGCTGCTGTGCCTTCAGCAGCTGTTAAGCCTGTAGCACAGTCTTTCTGCAGATAAATGGCCATCTTCATGTTGAGGACACTATCATGCCATGTAGGATGACCGCCATGTTACATTGGATGGATTCAAAATAGACAAAGCAATTCAAAACTCTGTACCCATTGGTCATTGTGGGCCATCAGCAGCAGAACTGTATTCCACTAAAACCTGTGGCCTTGACCCAGCTTGAGCCAGGGGGTCAACACTGCCTCGATGAGGTGTTGAAAAGCACACCAAGAACACACAAGCATCCTGAAACATGACATGCCGAAAAGGAGAATGTAAAATAGAAGGTTGCATGTGTACATGGCACAGGGACCATGGTAGAGACAGTTGAGCAACTTCACATTAGTGCATCAGCTCCAGTTCTGAATAATGATCAATAATTAAACAAGTAAGAGAAAAAGAGGGCCCAAAGACATGCCCATTCTGGACAAAGGCAGAACCCAGCACAAGCTCCTTCAATCAGAAGTGGATGAGTGACTGACCAAATTCAACTTCATTCTCAACATCACAAAAGCCTATTTTCAGAAATTTTCTATTCCTTCCACATGATGTCAAGGAACAGTTGAGCACACTGGAAACAGCAGAGACTACTGAACTCAACAAATGTAGTGTAGCTGGTAGAGACACTACCTCACAGTGTCAGAGAACAGGGTACAGTCCTGACCTTGGGTGCTGTCCATGTGGAGTTTGCATGTTCTCCCTGTGACCACATGAATTTCCTCTCATGTGCCAAAGACATGTGAGTTGGTAGTTAGCCACTTTGAATTGTTCCTAGTGTGTGGGTGAGTGGTAAAATCTGGTGGGTGTTGATGAGAATGTGGGGAAAATTAAAAAATGTAATTAATGTAGAATTAGTGAAAATGGGTAGTTAATGGTCAGCATGGACTCCTGGCTAAAGAGCCTGTTTCCATCCTTTATTTATATATGACTCTATGAACTCTAATATCTTGCTGAAGATATGTGTTCCAGAGTTGGCCAATAAAAACAAATGCTAGAAATACTCAGTGGTCAGACAGCAATTAAGTTGACTTAGTATTTCATGTCAGTGATCTTTCTTCAGAATTAGGAAGAGGGGAGAAGAAAAGAGAATGTCTGCATAAGGGTGGAAGACTGGAGAGAATAAATGCAAAATGGATACTGTGTGCTAGGAAACAAAATTCCAAACAAAATAAAGAAATGCAAATCATTTAAAATTATTGTACTTGCTGTTAATTAACAAAGATGAAATATATCTTGTTGGATGAAGGATTGTTGTTTGAGTTGAAACTGAGTTTTGGAATAGTCTGGGAGCCCAAAGACACTGTGATCTGAGTGGGAGTAAGAGGGGCAATTAAAATGGCAGGTGACTGAAAGCTCAAGGGCTGCATGCAGGCTGAATGGAGGGTTTTGCAAAGTGATCACTGTGTATGTTTCCATTGTGTAGATGGGACCACATCGTAAACAGTGATTACAGCATATTACATTGAATGAAGTACAAGTAAATTGCTGGGAAAGGAAGAGGTGTTGTGGTTCTTACAATTGCTTGGGAAGATCCAATGAGCAGGGGAGTTGCTATTGGTAGAGATAAAAAAGCAAAGCAGAGTATCCTGGAGGGAGCAGGCCCTTTGGATTGTTGAAAAGGGAGGAAGGGGGATAATGTATCTGGTATTGCAGGGACTGGATGTTGTAGAGAATGAATCTCTGATTGTGGAATTCGGTGGGGTGGAAGGTGAAGACCCCTGTCTTGGTTCTGGGAATGGGTACAAGGACTGAGGACACGAGAGGAAAATGGTTGAGGCTCTGTCAACTAGAATGAAAGGGACTCCAAGGTTGAGGAAGAACGAAGAACTGATATGGAACATAGCATCATGAGAGCAGACATGATTGAAATGGAATAACTGGAGAATGGGGTGGAGTTTTAACTAGAAACTAGATGGGAGAAGTGGCCAGGGTGGCTTTGGGAGCCTTTGGTTTTGAAGATGTTATTGATAGCTTATCCCAAGAAATATAGTGGAGAAATGAAGGAAGGAAAAAATTGGTGATTAGTTATGTTAAGGTGAGGGATAAGTGAAAATTGGAAGCCAAGGTGATGAAATGTTCTAGCCAAAAAACAATCTGCTGGAGGAACTCAGCAGGTTGAGCAGTGTCTAGAATATAGAACATTAGAGCACAGCACAGTACAATGTTGTGCTGACATTTTATCCTGCTCTAATATCTATCTAATCCTTCCCTCCCACATAGCCCTCTATTTCTCTATCTGCTGGGGGAAAGGAAATGTCGACATTTTGGGTAGAACATTGTTCAAATATGTCTAGCCAACAGAAATGCAGAACCAATCCAATCCAGCCCAGTTAGTCTTCGTCATCGAAGTGATGGAAAGTGTTGTTATTGCTATCAAATAGTATTTATTCACCGATAACCTGGTACGTGATTCCACCAGGACCATATTTCTTCTGACCACATTATGGCATTAGTCCAACATGGACTAAATAGGTGAATTCCAGTGGTGAGTTGAGAGGGGTTGCCCTCGACATCAAGGCAGCTTTGGTAAACGAAAGTCATGGGCATCAAGGGGAAAATACTCCAGTGATTGGAATAATACTTCACACAAAGGGTTGTGATGTTTGGAGGTCAATCATCTCAGCCCTAGGACCTTGCTGGAGGAGTTCCCAGGGCACTGTTGGCGGCTCATCCATGCTTCATCAATAACTTTGCTTCCATCATAAGGTCAGAAGTGGACATGTTTGCTGATGATTGCACAATATTCAATTGCATTTGCTGCTCCTCAATCCATGCCTCCACTAGCACATGATGGGGCTTTTTACAATAATGATTCATTATTTTGCCCAATAATCAATCTTTTTATTGTCTGAAGAGGAATTCATGCTATATTCTGAATATGTTTGCAAATATAATTATAGGAAAGAAAAAATGGGAAATTTTCATTCAATATTTGATTTTTGTCTCTGGTAACTAGTGTCAGTTTTGCATTCTGTTCAATTTCACAATGGACAAAAGAGGTAATTTGAAGGCTATATAATTTTTTAAAATACTAATTGTTAAATTTAATGTCTAAGCAGCACAAGGAGAAAGTCAGATTCTTCATATGGATAATTTTGTCACTTGTAGAATGGGTGATTTCTGCCCTGCAGTCTGTAACACAGAGGATCATGGCCCAGTACATTGCAGAGAGAAGCCTTTCAGCTCATCACGCCACTTTTGCAGAGTTCTTCAAAAGTCTCCTCTTTCAAGTAGCCTCGCAATTCCCCTTTGAAAGTTACCATTGAATACTTCCGTTCCATTTGAGGAAGGTGCATTCTGAATTACTACAACTTTCTGGGTAAAATTTCTTGTTGACTAATCTCTGGTTTGATAGGAACATTTTACACAGTTCCCCAAACGCAACATTAACCCCATGCTGTGTTAAGTCAGCTGTCTGATGTTTTTGCCCAGTAGCATTAGTTGTACAAAAGATATGCTGCCCAATCTAGACATTTGCTAAGTCTTGCCTTGAGGCATTAATGCACTACTGTTGAATAAAAGATGAGGAATATTATCACTGCTATAATAACCTGATGATAATTGTGTGAAGCAAAAGCAAAATACAGCAGGCGCTGGAAATCTGAAATAAAAACAAAGTGCTAGAAATAATCAGCAGGCAGCACCCGTGGAGGGGGAAACAGTTAATGTTTTGATATGCTTGAATAAAGTACTGATGAAGGATCTTCGACCTGAAACGTTAACTCTGTTTCTACCACCGCATATAGTGCCTGGCCAGCTAACTGCTTCCAGCATATTCTGTTTTTATTTCTGCATACAATTTGACTGAGACAGCATTCTAGAAATGAGAACGGAGTGGGTGTTTGTAATTAGAATTATCTTCTTGTGTGGAGGGTAAACAGCAATGTGGACTAATTGAGCCAAATGGGTATTTCTGTGCATAACTACCATAACTCTGAGAATATGGTGATGACACCAAGGTTAAATAATCAAGCTAGTGTTCAACAACCTGGAATAACAATCCACAAAACCCAAAATCAAATCCACCATGGCAGCTGGGAAATTTAACTTTGAGTAACTCAATGAAAATCTGGATTAAGGTTAGGTTTAGAAACAGTAACCATGAAATTATTGGACTCTTGTTCAAAAATCTAGCTTGTTCATTTTTGTTCTTTGGGGAGGAATTCTTCTGCTCCTACCTGCTTTGGCTTATATGTGACGTGTTGTACTGTGATCGACTCTGAACTGTCCTCTGAAATGGTCTTGGAAGTCGCTCTCCAACCAAGTATGGTTGTGTGAAATAGTGTGTAGTAGTTCAAGACAGCAGCTCTCCACCTTCTCGGGGGCAACTAGGGATAGGTAGTTAATGCTGAATAATTTTTAAAAATCTTGCTGATATAAAGAATGCTTGATAGTCTGTGAACAAGTGTAAGAAAGTAGTATTTCCTTCAGCAATTTGGAATCAAGGGAACATATCTACATTGACAGGCCTGATCACATCAGTTACTGCATTGTTGAGGCATATTCATGTTTCATGGGTCATGTTTTTTTTAATTTCCCCTACTCCCTTTTCAATGATCAGGGATGATGTTTTAATTGCAGATTCAAAGTTAGCTTTTTGGGAATGGTCCAAATAACCAATCACGGGTAAAATGATTTCTGACTTAAGTTTACATTTGGAATGAGAATTAGCCAGGCTGATACTGATCCTGGGCTTAAAACTAACCACATTCAACGACAGAAGATCTGAGCAGAATTCTAACAATGCTGCAGCAGACATTTGTTACAGAAATACAAATCAACATTTTATTTGAGAAAATGTAATTCATTGCTGCTTCATTTTAATTTCAAATCTCTTGGAAATTTGTTCATTATCTATTCATGCTGTCTTCAAGAATAAATTGCAAATATGGCTATTTATTTACCAGTGGAAAGGGTTAATATTAAGCATCCAGATTGAATTCATCCCCTTGGATTTTCATGACTATGTAACTTCAATTGTCTGTTAACAGGCCAGTTGTAGGATTACCCCAATGGGAAGTGCTATTGTGAAGAGTGATTATATGCACATTGAGCAGCAGAAATTTCTTTCATGGCTTACGAGGACTGTTGCGTGCACAGGTATAGCTTGTGATTTGGGCAGTAGCAGAAAGGTAGTCAGGAGAGCAGTGAAATACAGGGATTATTACCAAATCAGACCTTAATAACACACCTGTACTCGAACACTGCTTATGACAGAATCCTCAAGTAGAAAGTGCAAACGACAGGTGACATTTAAACAATACCGACTGAAAATTATATGTAAGAGCTTTTCACGATAATGATTCATTATTCCGCCTTACATCTGCAGGAACATAAACTATCAACCTTTACTGTGCCTGAAGTGGAATTCGTGCTGCATTCTGAATATGCTTGCCAGGATAATGGGGGGAAAGAAAACAAAATGGGAGGAAATTTTCACTCAACATTTGCTATTTTGTTTCAGGCATGTAGTATCAGTCTTATGTTTTATTAAATTTCACAATGGACAAAAGATAGAATCTGAAAACTTGTTAATTTCATTTTTTTATCATCAACATTAAATTTGGCATAAATGACTAAACAATACAAGGGGGAAGAGTCTGATTCCTTGTGTAGATAGTTTTGACACTTGTAAATGGGTGTCATCTTCCCAGCAATCTGTTATACAGAGGATCACAGGATGCTACAGAGCAGAAAGAGCCCATTCACCCCACTGTGTCATTTTTGTGGAGCTGTTCAAATCTTTACCTTTCAAGTAGTCATGCAATACCCTTCTGAAAGTTACCATTGAATACTTCTGCACCATTTAAGAAAGGTACGTTAGGTACATTCTGAATTATTAGAACTTGCTTGGTACAATTTCTTCTTGACTCACCTCTGATTTGATATTGACCATTTTATATCCTTCCCAAAAGGTAAAATCAGCCCTATGCTATGTTTAGTCAGCTGCCTGATGTCCTTGCTCAGTCGCATTAGCTGTGTGAAAGACATGGTGCCCGATCTTGAAGTTTGTAACATTTTGAACTTATAGGATTGATCCACTAGTTGATCAAAAGATGAGGAATGTTATCTCTGTGATAATCTGGCATGAAACAAAAGCAAAGTACAGCAGGTGCTGGAAATCTGAAATAAGAACTGAAAGTGCTAAAAAAAAATAGCAGTCAGTATGACAAGGGAAACAGAGTCAATGTTTCAGTGTGCTCAGTATTACTTCACTGACTGAGTGCATGGGTCTGAATCATAGTGCCCACACATTTCTGGTATTACATATAGGACTTCAACAGTTGTGGCCTATGGTGAAGAATCAGTCTGGGCTTCCCAACTCAATGAACGACACTATGGCAAGTGTTCATTGACTTGGAGATTCTGGCCTTGTGCTAGCCATTATAGTGCTAAATAGATCTTGAAGTCATTCACCCTTCCATTTTGCATCACTTTGCAATGTGTTCCCTTCTCTTTGGAAAATAAAACAAGTTAGGTCCTATGTTCACTCCTTGACGTCTTTGCCTAACAAATCTATCATTCTCAAACACTGAAGACCCTAACTGATGTCATAGTCATTAGGGGGGAATGAATTGCACCTTCCTTTTACTCTGTGTGTAGTGAAGGGCTTCCTGATTGTATTTTTTAATAGCCTTTTTCTGATATTTAGATAATTATCACTATGTTCTTACTTCATTTTGGCCGCCCTAACCCTGACCCTCAGTTTCCTATCCTGGTTCCTCTCTACCTATTCTGCTAATGTACACCACTCGGGCCCACCCGTCTTCAGGGTGGAATGCAAAGGATGCCAGGGCCTGTTTAAAAAAAATGGTCTCACAAGATAATTCTACAGTTTTAGAACAGAATTGAAATGTAAACCTACCCTGAGTGGGATGAGAGGAATTGTCAAAACACCTTCACTACCTTCATCCAGTCTCCTTAATGAATTCTAATGCACACTCTCGTCTCAATGTATGAGTAAGTGGACAAATGCATTAATCATGTCTGTGGTATGATCAACTAGCGAATTAGTCAAACGTGTCCCAAATAATGAACTTACAAATTTTACACAGTCCCCACTCTCTCTCCTTCCGGTCCTCCCATTTTGGTTCCCTTTCCCCATATCCCCCCTCCAGTCCCCATCACCCATTTTTGTACGCCCTCCCCCTTCTAGTTCCATCTGACTACTACTGACGGGCTTCACGCACCAGATCCCCTCTCCCATCTGCTCTCCATCTCTCCCTTTTATGATTCCCATTTTCACCTTCCTTATCAGATTCCACTCTTATAGCCTTTTTGTCCCCATTTGTCACCCTTCATCCTCCCCTCCCCACCTGCGTCTATCTGCCTTTTTTTTCCCTTGTCTACTACCACCTATCACTCACCTGCTTCTGTCTCCCTATTCTACCCCTCTCCCTCCACCAGGAGCCTTCAGCCTGTCATTCTTCACCCCTCCTCAATTCACTTATCACCAACCAGCCCCTGTTTCACCCCTCCCCCTCTCCTTTTTGTACTGCAGTCATCCCTCTCCACTCTCGGTCCTGGTACAGGGTCTCGACTTGAAATGTCAACAATTCCTTTCCCCACACAGATGCTGCAGGTTGATGTTGTGTTCCTCCACCAATTGTTTTTTCATGTGGTTTCTTTCCACTTCATGATGAACTGGATGCTGAGTTATGGACTGATACCCAGTAGTATAACTTGTTGGTTTAATTAGGATGGTTGGTGTTTTTAATACCATTGAGTCTCAAGGTTTTGCTTTAGGTAGTTGATGGGTACATACTGACGCGAATGTCATTTAAAAATACTTTTGCACTGACTTTTAAGTACAAGTGGAAGAAAATATAGATATTGGCAAATATCAAAAGGTAAAATATGGCTGGATCTGGGAGCTGCTCAGATCTTAAATGCCCATTTCCTGTAGCAGATGGACAGCAAATTAAAATCCTCCATTTGCAGTTGATCAAAACACCACACAACTGCAAAGTGGACAACACAGGAAGCTGCAAGCCCCAATCAGAAGCAAACATTGTTTTTCAACTTGTACTTCTAAATGCTAGGCACTTTGTTAACTAAATTTAATTAATGTTTCTGAGTGTTAGTCACATCATTGTTAACCTCAGAAATATGGAGCAGAGCCTGGGCTCTGTTGCTCGGTGTGGTGGTGGCTATCGAAACCGAGAGGTAGAATACTGGGAAAGGTCAGATTTGGCACATGAAAAAAAAACCTCTGGTTTTAGCAGGTGGGACATTTCATTGAACACTCCCACCCACAGTGGTGTAACACAATGAAATCCTGAGTTGTTACAAAAAAACTTCATTGATGTGCATTGATTGAAGAAGACCACATTTAAGCCACTTTCACTTGATATTTGATGTTTTTGATTTCATTTATGGTCACTCTCAACTTCCCAGTTGCTGAAGTACTTTGGACCACGTCCCCAGTAGGGTAGCAATTTACATTATTAGCTAACTCGTCAAATACAGGAAAAATTCAGAAATTTGGAAGAAATCAGCTATTAGAGGAGTGTGGTAGCAGGCTGGTGATGTTATAAGACCTCCTAATCCAAAAACTTATACTTGCAAAAAAAGTGAGTGGATTTAAAGTCAATTACTAAAAGCAGGGCAACTTAAATTCAATTCATTAACCAAATGAGTATCTGGATAAAAAGGTGGTCACTGTAATGGTGACTGTGCAATTACTAGATCATCATAAAACCATTTGTTTCTTTATTGTCCTCTATGGAAGGCAGTCTGATTACTTCCCTTGTCTACCTAAATTGGCTGATTCAGCTGTCCTCTTAATTGAGCTAACAAACCACTTGCTTCGAGGGTGCCTGACTAATATTTATCCTGTAATCAACATCACCAAATGTAAAAAGATCTGCCAGGTCATTATTGCATTCCTCTTTGTGGGATCTTGCTGTACACAAATTAGCTGTGAAGTGCCTAAGGAAGTCTTGGTGTACTGAAAGGCACAGCATAAATACAATTCATTCTTTTCTTTTACCTTATGCTTTACATACTCAAGAAGCTTAATGGCTACCTTGGTATCCATCTAGAATGCCTAACCAAAATGGTGCCCACAAATTTATCAATGGGCAATGATGGTGCTTGATGTTGTGTTGACAGGTCCCCACTCTGGAGTCAATTAAATATGCAGGGACATCTGGATTACTGATCTGTCACTGTGCATATTCTTTTTATAAAAATGATTTAAAGAATCTAACTATTTTCCAACTTGTTCATGGGTACAGTATCAAAACTGGTATATGATGAATATCAACTATACAAGCTCAACAATCTTGTTAAGCTTATAATTTGTATGGAGAAATAATGAATTTAATTTAGTATAGGGAAGTACAAGACTGGGATTTAGCAGAGGGAGGGGTTGTAATGAATTCTGTATGATGTGGGGAAGCACTGAATGTTTCAGAGTAGGAGAGACCTCTTGGACTGACTAAACATCAGTGAAAAATCCTAAGGCTTCTAAATACTGAGGTATTGGTATTGGTTTATTATTGTCACTTGTACCGAGGTACAGTGGAAAAACTTGTCTTACAAACCGATCTTACAGGTCAATTCATTACACAGTGCAGTTACATTGAGTTAGTACAGAGTGCATTGATGTAGTACAAGTAAAACAAAACAATAACAGTATGGAGTAAGGTGTCAACAACACATTACTCTGTGCTCAACAAGGTGAAGTGAGAGTGTGGGGAGGGGCTGGTGGGAGGGTTCAAGTGTAGTATATTAAAACACTATCTGAACTGTGGCACCTCATCTGAATGTGTGCAGTTCTGGTCTCACTGGACTAGAAATTCTCTTGGGCCATTTGCAGTGGCAAAACAGAAGTTGAAAGGTTTGGATTAAGGTTGCATTTGATCACAGCACAAAAGAGGTAGCTCGAGTGAAGATGATTGCATAACTCCCTTGTCTATAAACCAAGTGCCCACTCTGCTGTAATTGCCGACATTGACTTAATGCACAATTTATATGCAACTAATCTCCACACTGTGTTTTACTGGGAGAAATTGCTGTTGATTTTGTTTCCTCTGTTTTTTGTAGGAGAATTGAATTTATTCATTGTGCAACAAACTGCTGAATCACCAACCAGCCCACCTCCAATGACTGGTGATAATTACTCTGGAGGAATGGGTCCCTATTGATAAGTTTTTCTTATCAGACCGGGCTGCCAACACTTTGCCTATCTTCAGATGGAAGTATTCAACAGAGGATTCTGTTGCCATGCCATTAGCAGCCCTCACCAATTTCCAGGAGCGGAGCGATAGTTTACCATGGGACATAGTGCCTAATAGCAGGTGGAAGAGTTGGGAGAAAGACACAAGAACACAAGGAAATAGGAGCAGGAGTAGGCCACCTGACTCCTCAAGCCTGCCCTGCCATTCCATGTGATCATGGCTGATCTATGCTGGCCTAAACTCCTCTTTTGTGCCAGTTCCCCACTGCCCTCAATTCTTGAATGTTTCAAATATTTATCTATCTCTATCTTAAATATATGTAATGATCTGGTCTCTACCACCTTCGAGAGCAGAGAATTCCTTCAAAACCAATTTCTAAAGAGAAAGCACATCTCTTCCTTTTTGACTACCATTGGCTCAATTTTCTTCATCTACTGAATGCCCAATACCAGAAGCTTTAACAACTTGCAAAGGTATTCAAATAGACATAGGTACCATTGGAAGAAGAGCTAATAATTGATCTGCCTTAAATGCCTGAAAATTGACCCTGACCCTCTGTGGGGTTTCTAGGCTTTTTAGGCAGCCTAGTGATATGGAATGTTTCATTCTGTCATTAGCCACATTGTGACTATTTAATGTTTGCAGAATTTCCACATGCTCCTTTGTAAAATGTCCTAATGTTGAATCATGTCCTTCAGGGAAAGAATTTATTGTCTTTATCCAGTCTGGCCTGTACGGATAGCAAAACTCATTTAATTCCATACCCTTAGGACTTTAGTGTTGCCCAGCTGGCAGATTTTCTGGACTATTGGATGTTATTCCTATCAATAGTGGTGCAGTAGTGTAGCAGTTAGCGTAATGCTAGTATAGCGCCAGTGACCTGGGTTCAATTCCATTGCTGTCTGTAAGGAATTTGTACGTTCTCCCCATGACTGGGTTTCTTCCAGGTGCTCCAGTTTCCTCCCACATTGCAAAAGACATATGGGTTAGGCAGTTATGGGTGTGCTCAAGTGCGGCGACACTTGTGGGCTGCCACCAGCACATTTTCAGACTATGTTGGTTGTTAACGCAAAAAGACGTATTTCACTGTGTGTTTCGATGTACAGGTGACTAATAAATAAATGTTAAATTCAATATTACACCAACATATGTTTAATTCGTCTTTAATTCACAGAGGTATAACACATTTTCCAGTGAAACAGGTGAGTTTAAAGGGAGTGTGGGAAACAAAACCCAGTGAGTTTATAGGCGGTATGGGAATGGGCCCCTGTGATTACCAAAGGATGGGATAATGGGTCACTGGAGTTTTACTGTAGTTCCAGATCTCCAGTATGTTTGACTCTTTATTGCCTTTCAATGCAAGGGATTGAAAGGACAGTAAGTGCCAATGTTGCCTACCATATCTACATTCCTGAATAAGTAGAAGAAATTGCGCTGACTTTAGGTACTTTGAGCAAAATGCAAATTTCAAAGACCACAAAAATAGTAAGTGCATATGGGATTTAGTCATACATATGTGGAACAGGTTGTCAGCATAGACAGTGGAAATGCAAATTTTTTTGTACAAATGATTTCATAGCCCTTTAGGACACATCAAAATCTTGTAGCCAACAACTTTATAAGACAATAACTTAGCAATCAATTTGCAAACAGCAAGTTCCCACAAATAACATTATGATGATGGCAGCCAGGTGATCTGTTTTTCAGTGGTGTGGCTTCAGGATTAATTATTAATCAGGCTACTAAAGGTAAACCATCTTGCCCTCCTCCAAAGCAGGGGCTGTAACATATGTGGCCAGGAATTTATTGGCTACATACCCTTTAAGAATTGTACCATATGCTATGTATCTATATATTACCATGTTAATAGTTGAACTGACTTGAATTAGTTTGCTCTTTGATAGTAGATACTTAAAAAGAAAACTGGCTTACCCTCCCACAGTTCTTTCCTTTAATCAGGTACTGTTACTTGAAGTTGCTATCCTGCAGTATCAGAGAGTGTGACTTTGGTACAGAAGACATGGGACCTTCTGTTTCCACATGAGAGAGCAGGCTGTGCATTGGTTTAACATCTCTACCAAAAGCATCCATTGCCAAATGCTTCCAGTATTGCTGCATGCTAGAAATGTGCTGCTTTGCCTGTATGTAAGTAACCATACAGATCCTTGAATCTGTCCTACCATTGAACAAGATCATTGGTGATCTAACTCCACAGCACTTGCTCACCCTCACAGAGTCATGCAGTCATAGAGCACAGAAACAGGCCCACTTGGTCCACTGAGTACACATCAACCACCAAGCACCCATCCACACTAATCCCACACCCATCACATTTTTTTATTCTACTTACATTCCTACCAAGGGCCCCAGATTTTACCACTCATCTACACACCAAGGGCAACCTACCCTGGCCAATTAACCTGCCAACCTGCACGTTTTTGGAACATAGGAGGAAACCGGAGCACCCAGGGGAAACCCACATGTTCACAGGGAGAATGTGCAAACTTCTCACAGGCAACATTGTAGATCAGGATTGAACCCGGGTCACTCTTAAGTATGAGGCAGTGATCTGCTAATTACACCACTGTATTGCCCCACCCCTAATTTGTTTAACTCTCTCTCCTCCTCCTCCTCCCTCTGCCTCTATCCCTCTCCCTCTCTCTCTCTCTCTCTCTCTCTCTCTCTCCCCCCCATCCTTCCCCCCCCCTTCCCTTACTCCATGATCCCCCTTCCTCTATCCCTCTCCCCTCTCTCTCCCTCCCCCCCCAACCCTTCTATGGTGTGTGTGCCTCTCTCTGTCTGTCTCTGTCTTTCCTTTTGTCCGTGTGTGTGCGTGCGTGCACATGTACGTGCGTGTGTTTTTGCCAAAGCTTCATCTTGTTTCCCTGAGAATTCCACCTGTCAGGTGACGTAACGACATTCCTGCTGAACCACAATCTCTGTTGCCTGTACCATTGTAGCTTTGAAACGTAAGAGCATTGAAGATAGTGACTAATAGAAATTAATTCCAGAAAGAAATAGCAGAAGTGCAACCTCCCAAATGTAAAATTCAAACCAAGAAAGCTTAATGCCAGAAACTAAAAACAGGAAGCGATTGAAACAACAAATAAAATCTGTTGCCAATTCTTTTGAGGCAATGGCATGCTGCTGTGATTTGGCAGACAGTCAATCTGTTTGGGGGGTTTTGTTCTCCTGTAGGTCATCATTCCAAGTTCTTTGCTCCTGTTTTGGCAATTCCACATGCCCAGCAGTTTATTTGAATTCTCTGCACAATCCTTGCTTTGTTATGACCTTGTCACTGTTGGGTTATCAGTCTGTGTCACAAGTCCACTGAGATTCACCAGCCATTTCAAAGAGCGACACATCTTTAATGCTGTTTGACAAGCCCAATACAGTTTACTCCAGAAAGAGTTGGGTCGACTACATGCTTTTGGCTCCCAGCAATCCCGTTCACCATCACCTGGAAGTTGGTCTCCAAGCCACAAACCATCCTAACTGGAAATAGATCACTGTTCCTTCACAGTCACTGGGTCAAAATTCTGGAACTCTCTCCCTAATAGCATTGTGGCTATACCCACACCTCAAGGACTGCAGTGGTTCAAGAAAGCAGTTCACTGCCACCTTCTCAAGTGCAACAAGAGTTGGGCAATTTAATGCTGGCTCAGTCTGCGAAGACCACATCCCTTGAATGAATATATAAAAAACTTGATCGGATGATTTTGTCCTAATTATGTGTCATAGAGTCAAACAGCATGGAAATAAGCCCTTCAGCTCACCGGGCCTACACCAGTCAGGAAACAGCCAGCTACACTGATCCTATTTTTTCTCTCACATGCCCATTGACTCTCCCTCCTGCCCCCACCACCCCAGTTTTTTTGCCACCTACCTACACTGGGAGTAATGTACAGAAGCCAATTAACCAAGCATCCTGCACGCCTTTGGGGTCTGGGAGGAAACCAGAGCAATCAGGGGAAAGCAAGAAGGTCACGGGGAGAATGTGGAAACTCCACACACACAGCAGTAGAGGCCAGGATCAAACCAGAGTCTGTGGAACTGAGGCAGAAGCTCTAACTTTACCCACACTCTTTAAAACTAGGAAGTAAATATCTTTAAATAACCTTCCTCCTGGATGGGCAGAAATTAATATTTCCAGTGAATGTATGCACCAACAATGTGCATTAATATGATGGTTTTAATGTACAAGTTGATTACAAGGGTCAATAATGGAAGTTTTGCCAAACACACAGTCACAGAAGGAGATGAGTCAAAGAAGTACATTTAAAGAATTGTTTTAGGGAAGACATTGCAGAGATTGGAGTCCCAGGAATGTGCAAGAAATCAACATCAGAGCAATCCAGACATTTCATAGGTTTTTAATGTGAATGAGAAGTTTCTGATGGTGCTAAATTGCTGGACTAGACCTTGGAGGGATTTGAAGATTAGTGTGAGAATTTTGAAATGTCCATTGACTGGGAGCCAATGTAGGCCATCAAGTGTGCTGGATGAATGGGACTTAGATGTGAGTTAGAAAGCAACAAATAATCTTTGGCTGAGATCATGTTCATCATGAACAGAAGATGGGAAGCTAGCCAGGAGAGCATCAAAATAGTTGCATCTAGAGGTAACAAAAGCACGATGAGCTTACTAAAGAGGCCTAAGGGATAATTCCATAGCATTATCTGATTACATTTTAGATGCACTTCCTGCAAACTGTTAATAAGCTGTAAGAAAGCTTGTATGCTGTCAATGGCCTGTCAATATCTGAAGCTAAATTAATTGTCACCAACGTTTGGGGCAACTAAACCCTGAAGTGATTTTTAGCTTCCTGGCTGTGGATTTAAACTGAGAGTAAAGTTATGTTATAATGGATTGAATACATTGCATTGTAGATTTAACATTTTGGGAATTGAAGTGAAAGTCATAGGTCCAAAGTCACCGAGGTCTTCAGCACCAGGGTTTTCCCAGCCTCCTCTCTGGGTCTGCTGTAGATTCATTGGCCAAGACTGTTTGCTACAATTAGTCAACAATTCCTTTACTATTGAATCTGGAAGGTAGCATAGTGGTTAGCATAATGCTTTACAGTGCCAGCGACCCGGGTTCAAATCCGGCCACTGTCTGTAAGGAGTTTGTACGTTCTCCCTGTGTCTGTGTAGGTTTCCTCCGGGTGCTCTGGTTTCCTCCCACATTCCAAAGACGTACAGGTTAGGAAGTTATGGGCATGCTATTGTTGGCGCCGGAAGTGTGGCAACACTTGCGGGCTGCCCCCCAAAAAAATCACTACGTAAAAGATGTATTTCACTGTGTTTTTCGATGTACATGTGACTAATAAAGATCTTATCTTATCTCATCTTAGTAACAATACTCTTCGGACTTTGAACTTTGGATTTTGGTCTTCATTTAACAATGCCTAGCTTCAGATATACCGCAGAATGTCACCTTCTCCCTTCTTGTATCCTGAGTGTTTTGAATCACAATTCACCTCCAGCTCCAGCTCCATTGTCCTTCTCCATCTTCTGTACTCCTCTCACTCTTCACCTGTTTGAAAGCTGCAGGTTTTTTAAAACCTAAGCTGGGTGCCTGATCACAACCTCCTAGGCTCACCTATTCTCTAACTTAGTAACTGTTGCTGCATCAAAGAAAGAGCTAACATTTTCCTAGCATCATCTCCCTGGGTTTCAGAGTGGGTAACCATGGCAGCAAATTTACCCATCTGGTCCCATGAACAGTTAGTGAAAGTGCAGGGCCTGTTTATCAGTTTGTGGTATGCCTTTGTTAAAGATGGAATGGTTCTCGTGGCAATGAGGCTCCATGAGGAAGTATTAATGATAAAAGTTTACATCAAAGTCAATAAATGAGAATATTCAAATTACATGGAACTTTCTTCTCTAGATATATGCATTATAGTTGATTGATCATTCCTCTGTGCCAGTCTAATTTTCTTTATCAATAATTCAGTTAATTTTATAAAGCTGAAACATGTTAATTACATGGGTTATTATCTTGAGTTATCTACCATCCATTACCAAACAGAATAATGAGTGTGTGTCCTTGAATTATTGATGTGACTGTATGAATATTAAGATGCTCATGGAGGCAGTGTGTCAGAATTTCATTTTAATTGTTAAAGATCACTTCTCATTATAGTCTTGACAATAAATTTGTTGGCAGAATGCTTGTCATCTGGAGGGGAAAAGTACTCAGTGTTGGGGTTGCCAATTCCTCCATGATTGGAACCACTTGGAACTAAAGACTAAAATCAAGGAAACAACAGTTTAATAACCCAAGATAAAGATGATGGGGGAATTAAAAATTGTGGATGTCTTTCTTGGAAGAAAATATATATATTATCAGACTGGGACTGACTGTGGTTTGGCTGAGTCAAGAATCATCCAACCAGGTAATAAAAAGACTATTTTCTTTCCAATTGGTTGTGGGGAGTTGGTGTTGCCAAATTGAACAACCAGCCTGCTTGCATATGGGATTTGGACAGTTGACAACATAGTCTCCTGACTGTTTTGGTCAATGAATTTCCATATAGATACGTGATGTACTATGCATTACGAAGACTAAGTTGGTCAGATATCTTTGGAAAGCAACTATCTAGATGGGGTAGAGGAATGCAAGGATCTGAGGAGTGGGGGAAATGGTGTGGAGGGGGAGGAAGGAGAACACTAAAATTAACAATGCAGGTTAATAAGGCCATCCAGATAAATATAAGGTTTGAATTATTACAGCATAGGAGGGCATTTGTCCTGTCAAGGTTATGGTGACATCTGCAGAGCAAATTCTAAATTGGATTGAATTGCAAAAATGTTATGTTAAACACATGGAATCTTGCTTGGACCACTTTTGGCTAGCTATTCCCAAAAATAGACATAAAATAGATTTACTAAAATGATACTGGAACTGAGAAAATGCACCTATTAGGAAAGATTGAACAGGCTTATTCATCTCAATATGGAGACTCAGTCTGACTGGATGGATGCTTAAAATTATGGAAAAGTTTGATAGGTCAAGGTAGGGAAGATGAGAATTGCAGATCTTAAATATATAATAGTCCTTAATAAATCCATCAGGGAATTCAGCAAAAACTTTTGAAATATCAGTGGATTGTGGGCTATGGCAAATTGACACAGAAGAGGAGTTGAGGCCAGGGGCAGGTCAGCCATTACCATATTGGATTGTGAACCAGACTCGAGGGGCCTGGTGGCTCGCTTCTGCACCTATTCACTTGAGTTCTTGTGTTCTTCTTTACTGAGTGCATGCTTGGAATACGGAAGTCCCAAACAGTATGAAAAGTTGATGTGACCAACAGAGGCACAAGGGGAAAGCAAGAAAATTACATGAAGAAAGGAATAAAGGCCACGTTAATGAGGAGTGAGGAAAAGTGGAAGGAGGCAGGTGTAGAACATGATTACAGACGGGGAATTTATTGTGCTGTAAGCACGATGTACTCTGCTGAACTGAGCAACTCCAAACTCGAAAGCTTTGGAAAGTTACCCTTTGCAGCTTGTAGACACCACCCAGTAGGCCCTTAAAAGTTGTGGAATTTCTTTCTTTAAAACTAAATCTATGAATTCTTCCTTTAAAAGTTGTGCACACAGCAGACATCCTGGCCTGCTTCACTGTATATTGACATTGCCAACTACTGTTTCACCAGAGAAAAGTGAGCATTATTTGAATAGTGTGTTTCTGTAGGCACATCCTTTCAGGGGAATTCTTAATTGCAGGTACACGGCTACCCAAAGATGTTTCAGGAGGCATTTCCACATTATCTTAGCACCTCCAACTACTCCCAATTTTAGCCATTACTCCTCCAATGTATGCATCCTTGCATCACACTATCTTTCAATATTGATGCCAATTTATGAGCAAACAAACATTTCATAACCTGATTGAATGGTTGTGGTCTGTAAAAATAGGAAATGAAAATGTTCAAAGAAAACAGAAGAACTTGCTTGAAACTTACTTGAAATATCCAACAAATGTTCTCATGAGTTGCTGGAAGCAGTACCCAAGAGATTCCTGGTGACTACAGGACACATGAACATACAAGAATACAAATTAGAAGCTGGAATAGGCTACTTGGTCCCTCAGGCCTGCTCAGCTATTGAACAAGATTCATGATAACCTTTTATTCCCTTGCTTATCAAGTATCTATCTATCTCTGCCTCTAAAATATTCAAAGAATTGGTCTTTGAAAAAGAATTCCAAAGACTTGTGACTCTTTGAGACAAAAATTTCACCTCATCTCTGTCTTGAGTAGGTGACTCGTTACCAACTTTGATATGTTTTTTTTATTTACATGGCACTTCCTGAGCTGCCCAGACCACAGGCAAATGCTTTGTGGGACTTTTTATATAACTTCAGAACAATTTCTTTCACACTTTAGTTTAATTTTGCAGCAGGGACTTCTGTTATTTTTGTATGCTGAGATTTTAATTTTGTTTCCGGTGCTTTCTTCAAAAATCTTTGGCTGCCGTAAGAAATTTGAAA
The DNA here is from genome assembly GCF_009764475.1 of Pristis pectinata. Taxonomy (NCBI): domain Eukaryota; kingdom Metazoa; phylum Chordata; class Chondrichthyes; order Rhinopristiformes; family Pristidae; genus Pristis; species Pristis pectinata. The sequence continues at coordinate 46,854,093 of NC_067411.1, read as the reverse complement.
GCACTGTAGCAAATATTGTGGAAGGAAGTTGTTGGGGGTTGAATTTACTGGATGCTTTAGATAAGGATGTGAAGTTCATGACATGGGGCCATTGAGTGTAGATGTATGATGATCTGCCTACATCTGGCATGACTTCAAGACGTGTAGTCACTGGTTTATCCTTCCACAAGTACACAAACTTGTGGGAAGGAGCTACTTTTCCCAAATCGTACTGTCAAGTCATGTTATTCCATCTTGGGCAAGAAGGCTTACAAGCAAAATAATCACTTGCTGAACTCTATATCAGAAATATCTTAGAGTTAGATTGAGGCTTTCTGTAGAAACACCTATGAATAGTTGGGTAGCTGAAATTTGAATCCTTGCCTGTTCACATCCAACCAGTGAGAATTCCATGTAAAAATGCTATCATTAATTACTTTATCTTCTACTTTGTAAGATTATTTAGGGAACCTGGTGAGTTGCATCTCATCTGTGCAATTTTATATCAGAGAGAAAGAAACCAGAAGACAAGGAACAGAACAGATGTCAAGCTATTGAAGAGAAGATGATAAACAAGATTAAGGGTGCCCTTTTCGTGTATTCAAGGAAAATATAACGATTGGCGTATTATAGGAGAGAAACGTAATAATATTTATCCCTTAATCAGCATCACAAGACAGCATACATTTTTGGTCTTCTTACCTAAGAAAGGATGTATTTCCCGTAGTGGGAATGAAGTGAAGATTCCCTGGACTGGTTCCAGGGATGGTGGGTGTGCTGTATGAGGAGGGATTGATTGGACTGGGACTGTATTCTTTAGAATACAGAAGAATGAGAGGAGATCTTGTTGAAACCTGCACGATTCTAAAAGGGCATGGCAGGATGGATGCAGCGAGGATATTTCTCCTGAATGAGGAATCTAGGAACATGGGACAGAGTTTAAGATGAGAATTTTATAAATTCAGATAGTGGCGAAACTTCGGAATTCTCTATCCTGGAGGACTGTGGATGCTCAGTCTTTGAGTTCATTTAAAACAGAGATCAATAGATATTTGGACATCAAGGGACTTGGGGATAAATCTAGAAAATGGCACTGATATAGGTCAGCCATAATCCTGATGAGTGGCAGAAGAGAGTTGAAGGGCCAGATGGCCTTTCACTGCTCCTATCTCTTCTGCTCACACAACACCTGTTCATTTGTCTAGACCATGCTGATCCTGACATTCATTGCCATTGCCACCTGCATTAGCCCAAGGGCTGTGCTAAATTTTTGTGGGTATGCGGCTGTCAGCACACTTGTTGTTGCTGCCACAGCCCTTCCCAAGGTGCTGTGCTCTGCCGTGATGACCAGGCTGCAGATAAGAACCATGGGCCACCCTTATGGCAAGTTGACAGCTTGATTATGAGAAGGCTCCTTCATTGATCAGAGACATTTGGAAGCAATTAAAAGATATTAAATAACTAAGAAAATTTAAAGACTTAATCAAATTTAAAAGCGAATTAAACTGCTGTTAATTAAAACATGAACTTGCTGTGAAATAAATAAACAAAAAAGTTTGCCTATATTTGCCTTTTCAATGAAGATCAGCAACCCTATTCAAATGAATGGAGTCACACTATATGTGTCAACTGTGGTTTGCATAAAGCTAAAGGGGTCATCCGCAAAGTGTATCTGCGCTCATCTCAATATGTTTATGAAGCTGAGATATGGGAATTGATTCACCTTTTCCAGGATATTGTTGTGGATTTTATTATTGGTAGGTAGTGTTGCCAGGGAAAGTTGTTTTGCAGATGTTAAGTTCAAGGCCCATTCTCTCATATCTTCCATTGAGTGGGTAACAGTGACTTGGTTCTCAGCCTCTAAGTATGTGCACACAGAAGTGTAGCCCACATACTGCAGCTCCATCACTGAAGTTGGAGTGACTTTGGTTCTGGTATTGAGACACCGCTGGTTGGACAGTTTCCCATTTGTCCTGTAGGTTACTTCCATACTAGCAGGAAGTCTGTTGAAGATGAGGTACAGCACTGCGATGAGAAAGATTGAGAGAAGCATTGGGACAATGACACAACCTTGCTTGGTACTTGTCTCTACTGAGACTGTCTCTGTTAAAACCCATTGTTGAGAACCAAGCTCACATGCTATCATGTAGCAGATGTATGATAAAGATGAATTTCTGTAGGCAGTCAAATTTGAGAAGGATGCTCCAATACCACTCTTGAATGATGGAGTCCAAGGCCTAGTGATGTCAAGAAGGGTGTTGAGTAGTGAGTGGTGCTGCATCCAGCTTCTTTTCTTGAGCTGTCACACCCTGAGGATCATGTCCACTCTGCCTCTGGATGGGTGGTATCCACACTGCAATGAAGGCAGCAGCTATTCAGCACTGAGAGGAGGTGGCTGAGAAGGATCCCAGTGACGAGTCTCTCTGATAAAGACAGCAGAGATACCCCTCCATGATTTAGGAATTTAGATGTGTCTTCCTTCTCAAAGGTGGACACGATTACTGCACCTCTGTTCCTGCAATGTCCTCCTTTTTCCGTACATAGGAGATGACGTTCTGAACTTGTGATGGAAATTCCTTTCCACTCTTCTTTGGAGCTTCAACAGGGGCACACACTGGTCCCAATATCTTGTATCTTTCCAGTTGGAATATAGCCTTTTAGACTTGTTGATCATAATCTGCACGAGTAAAGGGCAAATGTCAGGGACGGAGTCGCATTTGAGGAGGTTTTCAAAGTGCACCATCAAGCAGGTGTTGACCATCTTTCTCCTTGTTACGTTCTCTTCCATTCTTAGCTTATAGCGGACAAGTCTTTGAACATTTATTATTTTTATGTCTTTGCACTGTACAACAACAAATTTCACATCTTTGTCAGTGATAATAAATCTGATCCTGACGTTTGGGCCATTGATGGCTTTGACAGTGCTGAAGAACCTACTCCTCTTTCTGCTTTGTACATCCACAATAGCAGGGGGAAGCTTCTGAGCTGCATTATCTCATGGTATTTTATATAAATCTTAAATTAAAGTAATCTCAATCTAAGTTAACAGCTCCTAAATGGGCCAACCTGGAAATATGTTGTGTAGACAAGTCTCAAAGCTCAAGGTAATAAGATATCTTTATTAGTCACATGTATATCGAAACACACAGTGAAATACATGTTTTGCATAGAGTGCTCTGGGGGCAGCCCTCAAGTGTCACCATGCTTCCGGCGCCAACATAGCATGCCCACAACTTCCAGAGATCTTTGGAGAAAATATGGAAATTATTGTAAAATTGTCCCTGCTGCAGTGTGATATGTCATAAATTTAACCGACCAGCAACTCTCTTCATCCGGTCATATCTTTTTTTCCTTGCTGTCTCCTCTCCCTCACCTTCATGATCACTGTGAGCTTTCATAGCATGGCCTCAGATGGCAGTAATTCTTTGTGGCCACACAAAATATAAAGGTGAAGTGAATTCTTTGTCCCTGCGAACTTGCTAAGCCTTGTCGAATGATCCGCCTTTTACACAAGTCTCTTTATTCAAAGCTATCAACTACTTAATGTGGGCTGCATGAAAATATTGCCAAATGCTCATTTTATGGTAACTAGCTTGCCAGTTAATTATATTTAGATCAGGATTTCTGCAAAGGAAGGAATGAAATTGGCTAATTTGCATATGTTTGTACCGCAACCATTTTAATTATTCATTCAGCAACATAAAAGAAGCAGAGTCTGTCGAACAAAAACATACATTTTGCACAAAAGAGTCTAGGCTTCTAAATCAACAGTTTAGCAGTGGATTCACTAAACTCATTGTGCATAAAATTATAAGCTGAATAAATAGAATTGGAATTTTACACTGCTGAAATATGCTTGCATTCCGGCATCAAGCCTAATTATGATCAGATCCACAGGTGTTAACAACACTTGAGCATTTACAAACCCTTCCTCCTTAAAAGAACCTTTCCTTCTCTTGCAATTTGTTGGCAAGATAATAATCAGAATAGGTAGATTTCTTCAATGTATTGCCGGTTCCAAAATTATTAAATGGCTCTAAAGAAAAATGAGAACGGTTCTGTTGGAAATAATTTGCAGAGGAAATGTTCCCATTACATTTGGATGTTATAGAAAACCACAAGAGCAATTCATTTATTCTGGTTTTCCAGGGGGGGAGCCAGTGCTTTTTAGAAGAGCTGCATAGTCTAGGAACATTGAAGTCTTTTAACCACCATTTCTTTTGAATGTGCTTGCTTTGAGACACACAAGTTTTGTTGAATTTGCCCCAGGAGTTCAGAGGAAGCCTTTCCATTTTATGTACATTCTACCAGCATATGGTGAATAAAGGGAATCTCCCACTGTGCTTCGATGGCATATTATGTGATATGTGAGGGATAAAAACCTCAGTGCCAAATAGCACTCCTGCCATAGCTTGAGGAGAGGTGTGGCAGCAAAGCTGGGTGATGAGCAATGCTTATCCTTCCTTTTGTCCATTGACATTGCCTGGCTGGAGTGGAACTTCTGCATAAGCCAGCCAGGATCATCACATTAGATTGGATATGAGTTGAGTGGGAGTAGATATTCAGATCAGTCGTCCAGGCACTCTCTGTGGATAGAGAAATGGTGTGTTTTAAGGAGATGCAGGTACAGAGGACCTTGGAGTATATGTGCATGAATCCTTGAAGATTGAAGGACGTGTTGAGAGAGCAGATATTAAAGCAAATGGAATCATAGGATTCATAAATGGAGGGACAAAATATAAAAGCAGATAAGTTATACTGAGCCTATACAAAATGCTGACTAGGCCACAATGGGAATATTGCATTCACTTCTGGTTGCCACACTATAGGAAGGATATTATATACACAAAATGCTGGAGGAACTCAGCAGGTCAGGCAGCATCTACAGAGGGAAATGAACAGTCGACGTTTCAGGCCGAGACCCTTCATCGAAACTGGAAACAAAGAGGGCAAGAAGCCAGAAAAAAAGGGTAGGGAGAGGGGGAGGAGCACGAGCTGGCTGGTGGTAGGTGAATCCAGGCGAGAGGGGGGAAGTGGGAATGATGTGAGAAGCTGGGAGGTGATGGGTGGAAGAGGCAAAGGGCTGAACAAGATGGAATCAGATATGAGAGGACAGTAGACCATGGAATAAAGTGGTGGGAAACCAGAGGGTGATGGGCAGGTCATGAGAGCGGGGGAAGGGGAAGAGAAGGGGTAAAGAGGCCAGAGGGATAAGGGAAAACCGAAGGTGTGGGAGAAATGGGGGGGGGGGGGGGGGGGGGGGGGGGGGTGATTACCAGAAGTTAGAGAAATCGATGTTGATGCATCAGGTTGGAGACTACCATTACGAAATATGAGGTGTTGTTCCTCTAATCTGCACTTAGCCTCAGTTTGGCAGTAGAGGAGGCCGTGGATAGACATGTCAGCATGGGAAGCGGAATTAAAGTGGCCGGCCACTGGGAGATCTTGGCTGTTGTGGCAGATGGAGCGAAGGTGCTCGATGAAGCAATCCCCCAATCTGTGTCGGGTCTCACCAGTGGAGACAAGGCTGCACCAGGAGCACCGGATTCAATAAATGACACCAACAGATTCACAGGTGAAGCGCTGCCTCACCTAGAAGGACTGTTTTGGATTCTGAATGGTGGTGAGGGAGGAGGTATAGAGGCAGGTGTAATACTTGGCATAGTTTCAGGGATAAGTGCCTGGAGGGGGAATTGGTGGGGAGGGATGAGTGGACAAGGGAGTTGCGGAGAGAGCGACACTCGCGGAAGGCAGAGCGAGGAGGGGAGGGAAAGAAGTGCCTGGTGGTGGGATCTCATTGGAGATGGCAGATGTTGTGGAGAATGATATGTTGGATGCAGCGGCTTGTAGTGTGGTAGGTGAGGACAAGGAGAACTCTGTCCTTGTCATGTCTGGGGGTAATGGGGTGAGGGATGATGAATCCGAAATAGAAGAGATATGGGTGAGGGCTGCATTGATAGATTGATAGCAGTGGTGGGGGTGGGGGTGGGGGAGATCCCCATTTCTGGAAGGAGGAGGACATCTCGGATGTCCTGGAATGGAAAGCCTCATCATGAGAACAGATGCAGCGGAGGCAGAGGAACTGAGAGAAGGGAATAGCATCCTTGCAAGTGACAGGGTGGGAAGAGGTGTAGTCAAGGTAACTGTGGGAGTCAGTGGGTTTGTAAAAGTTGTTGGTAAACAATGTCTCCAGAGATGTAGACAGAGAGATCAAGAAAGTGGAGAGAGGTGTCAGAGATGGGCCAAGTGAATTTGAGGGTGGGGTGGAAGTTGTTTGTGAAGTTGATGAAATTGATGAGCTCCTCGTGGGTTCTGGGAGCATGTGCAGGAAGGATGTTGGTGTTTGAAAGGATGCACAAGAGGTTTACTTGAGTAGTTCCAATGTTAGACTGGCGATACTGGGCTTGTTCTCCTAAGAACAAAAAACAATGAGAGGAGGTTTGATGGAGGTGTACAAAATGATGACGAATTTAGATTGGGTTAATAGAGTGAAGCTGTTCCCATTGGTGACGGTTCAGGGAGAAGAGGGTTAAAGATAGTGGGATGTGCAGAAAATCCTTTCTGTCAGAGTTAAGACCAGTAATTTACTGCTTGGAAAGGTGGTGGAATGCCTTTAAGGGACTTGGATATGCACTTAAGAGAATTTAAGACCATAGGAAGAGAGGAGAGGAATGGGACTGCTGAAACAAGAACCAAAACAGGTTTGATGGGCTGAACAGTTTCCTTTCATATGACAATAACTCTGTAATTCTATGACTCTTGGAAGAAGTGAAGTAAGCAATAATTTGAAAGCCAACTACTGTGGATAAGAAATTTGTAATAAAAATAGCTGGCTGGAAATACTTGGTAGATGAGGTGGGAAACTCTGCACATGCTGCTTGACTTGCCGAGTATTTCCAGCACCTATAATATTTTGCTTTATATTACCACATCATTGTAGGATCTTGTTTTACACAAATTGACTGCTCCATTTCCTAAATTATGACATTTGATTACTTGTCAAAAAAATGCATCAAGTACTTTGAAAACCTGAGGGCATGGAAGCACCACATAAATACATATACATCTTTGTGTGATTGGTCTGAGAGTTTACCATTGAGTTATTTCAGGCAGAGATTGGCTAAAGTTGGGGCAGATTTATTGAATTTGCCCCGTCGTTTATCGATAATAAAATTATTGTCAGCACATTCAAACTCTATTTCCCAAGAAATTTAATCTTTAAAAATTATGTATGTGGAACTAGCAAGTGGTATTAATTTTCTAATGTTCCCATACAAATGGGGTCAGTGGGAATATTGGAGTTGAATTGAATCCATGTAAACACGTTAATTCAATACATGGGGAGTGAATTCGCTCCATGTAAAAGGTTATAGTGCAATATAACTGTGAATTAAATGTCAGTCTTGAGATTTGTTCCATACAGTGAATAAAATTGCTTCTAATCAGTTCACTGTAATTGCGAACAAGTCTCTATTTAAACCACTGTAAACCTACTCATCTCCTATTTGCCAGTTAGATGTATTCCCTTCTGCTCTCAGTAGAAGAGTGACAAGGTCACAGTATCTCTGGATGATATATCTGCAGGAATTTCTTGAATTCATCTTCATTGTATTCAGTCACCAATAGAACTGTAATGGAGGTCATCCTTAGCAAAGTATGACATGTATGCTAGTCATTTTAAGTCATACAGGGTATGGCTGAACATATGGTTGCCTTCATGCTCAGAAGCTTCTGCACTTAAATTGTCCCAAGTTCTTTCAGCTCGTCCAGTGGTCAAGATTTGTTCCAATGTCCCTGATGTCTTATTAATTTTCATAAACTACGTTGCCAAGCTGACTGAAGGTTTATCAGAAGTAACAGTCTCAAAGTGTCTTTGACCTAGAGAGTTTCCAGTATGTTGTGAAAATGATATTCAATGCAAGTGATGTTCATTTCTTGAGATTTTAAATATTTGAGCATTATCACCATTCCATGTACTTACTGCCAAACTACAACAGTAAACTCCATTTGACACCCTGCGGTAAGAAATTTGGGAGAAGCATTTATTTAGGTTTGAATGTGGAACTGGTCCATGGGCTAGTTGATAAGCATGCCATGGTTGTATTTAAGGAGAAGTTAGTTACACACATGAGGAAGAAAGGAACTGCTAAAAGTTAAATGGTGGAGGCTCATCTGGAGCATTGACCAGCTGGACCAAACAGCCAGGGGCGATGCAATTCTAAGTAACTATAGAAGACCTACATTCATTCACCATCAAGCCATTTAGCCCCATTTCCAAGATTTGGCCTTGCCAAAGGCAAGCTTTCCTCGAAGCAACACCTTTTTTTTTGCATCCCCCCTTTTGGATATTGGAAGAAAATTTGCGAGGGCCCAATTTGTCCTGAATGATAGCATTGGCCACTGATTGTACTTGGCTCTAACATTCAGTACCATGGACTTCTCTGGAGTTGAATGTTGGAAAGTGAGCAGAACTGTCAGCCAGTACTCTTACATACATTTGGTGCTAGCAACCAAAGGCTAATTTCTACCCATGTTTTGCTCACTACTTGCAGCCAATCTTTTTTTATGTTTCCTGCCTTAATTGTAGCACTTTTGATAAAGTTAGATGGAAACTATTATATATAATAAACCTTCAATCAGCATAGCAATATAATGGCTGCTTTTATGTCAAGCTCCAGGGTTTTCTTTTCTCCCTGGATATAATATGCAGTGTGTGAGAAAGTCCTGCAGTGTAATTGCTATAATATGTTCAATCCCAACAGGGGCACACCACTGCTTAATTATCATGATGGAAATTAAATGCACATTCACTCTTAGAACCTCAATCTGACAGTCAGCATCTCTAAGAATAAAGATTTGAAAGAATCACTAAAGAAATTAGAGGAAGAAAACATTACACTCTCTTGGTAATAGGCTGGAGTACAATGGGTAGTGGTTATCCTTACTTGACTAATCACAGAACTGGACTAGTAATCTAGAGATTTGAGTTGAAATCCCACCATGGCAGCTGGGGATTTTGAATTCAGTTAAGCAATTAAATCTAGATTAAAATCTGGTATTAGTAGTAGTGACTGTGAAACTACAAAATTACCATAAAGACCCACTTGGTTCATTAAGGTCCTTTAGGGAAGAAATCTGCTGTTCTTGCCTCCAACATGTGAATCCAAAGTTGTGCCTATCTGAATCTTAAGTGTTCACTGAAAAGGCCAAACAAGCCACTTTGTAGAAGGTAATTCAGGACAGGCAAAAAAATGTTGGCCTCACTGACATCATGCGAATACATTCCGAAAATGTTACTTTATCACTCCGGAACTATTCATGCCTGAAGAAAATGAAGCTTCTCCCGATAATTAAGGATATCTTTGGGCAGGATAGATGATGGTTGAGCTGAGCTAGTGAAAGGAACAGTCAATGGTTTAGTTTCAACACTACCAGGGTCCATGATTTGCATTGAAGATCCACCTAAATGAGAATAAGTAGTATCAACAGCAATCTGAGAGGTGAATAAGTAAAAAAAAATCTGTAAATATTGGAAATCTGAAGTAAAAATAGTGGGTGGTGAAAGTACTCAGCAGGTTTGGCAGTATCTGTGGAGAGAGAAATGGAGTTAAGATTTCAAGCTGATGATCTTTCATCAGAACTGTTGTGGGTGGTAGGTGGGTTATTACACATGGTCTGTCACAGCATTGAAAGGTCTGAAATGTCATTCAAGTTTTGCTCCATTTGCCACATTAAGCAGTGATAATAGATATTGTAAATTTATCAGTTGATAAACATTCATCTTCCATAGATATGGAATAAAACTCCATTGTCGGACCAGACTACCAACTTGTGGATCCTTTGTGATGGTTGAAAGCTGATTCAGGTTTTCATGGATTGTCATTCTTTAATGTTTTACTAACCAGGAAATCAAACGATCAAAGAAAACATGTTACTTTTGAGATGAGTTAAAAATGTCCCCATGATCTTCTGATTGCATATAAGATTCAGTGTGCAAGGAAATCCTGGAATACAGTTGCTAAATATACTTACTCACCTTAGCCTCTCGGGATTGGTCAACGATGTACAAATATATTATGATTTTACTCCTCATAGAT